>NW_010122393.1:417-16781 GCF_000699245.1 Pterocles gutturalis | reverse complement strand
ATACAGGCTGGGCAGAGAGTGGATAGAGAACAGCTCTAAGGGGAAGGACTTGGGGGTATTGGTGGATGAGAAGCTGAACATGAGCTGGCAGTGTGCGCTTGCAGCCCAGAAGGCCAACCGTGTCCTGGGCTGCATCAAAAGAAGCATTAGCAGCAGGTTGAAGGAGGTGATTCTCCCCCTCTACTCTGCTCCCATGAGACCCCACCTGGAGTACTGTGTTCAGATGTGGGGCCCCAAACATAAAAAAGACCTGGACATGTTGGAGATCCCTCTAGTGGAGGGTGTCCCTGCCCATGGCAGGGGGGTTGGAACTTGATGATCTTCGAGGTCCTTTCCAACCCAAAACATTCTATGATTCTATGGAATTCCTCTTTAGTACCCATGTTTAAACATGGTGCCAGACTTGGAGCAGCAGAATTAAGATATATTTGCCACTCTGTACTTTCTGAAATTGTCTCAGCCCATTCAAATTTTAAAAATAATTTTTTCTACTAAACTGACCTTGTTCTGTACCTGCTTTTTTCTGTAGAAGGGCCAACATAAGCCCTACCTGTAAGTATGCTTACACCAGTGGAAGTTCACAGGTAAATTTCACAGTTTGATCAGAATGACATCCTATAGGAGCGCAGTGTCAGGGTCAATGTGTTAAGCAAGTAAATAGCAAAGACTATCTACTATTCCTACAGAGGATTGCTCTCACTTCTGAAGCTGTGAATTCTTACACAGAAAAAAAAGTGATCTTACAGTTCCTTTTCACAGGTTAAAATGAAACCATAACCACTTAGACCTTTTGAAAAAAGTTAAAAGATTTGTGCATTTGCCTGAATTAGAACCCCATGTGTTCTTCAAAGCATAAAGTTAATTTTATTTCTAAGTGCTGGGCAAACAGTTTCAGAAAATAAAACAACCTTGCTTTTCTGCCTTAAATGGAGGGAAAGAAAAAAGTGATCAAGCACTCTTGGATATATATCCAGAGACTACAGATTAGCTCTAAACTAAAACAAAAAGCACAAAAATGCCAACTACCAAGGGGAAAACAAAGTAAACAAACTTTATTAGTGGATCTATAATCACCAAATAGCTATCTGGCTGTTATTAACTCAGGATATCATTTATCTATCAGAACTGCAGGGGGCGCACATATGCAGAAGCTACCAGCAAACCACTGAAATAATATATTCTTCAGAGTGTGAACACTGAAAAATATTTCTAAGCAGAACCAGTGGATAATTTAAATAAATGAATTTGCAAATTAAAAAGTCAGTTGGAAATTTCACCAGAATCATTATTTAACTATTATTAAAATCAAATATTTACATTCACTGATGAAAAACATAGCTCTCAGTGATGCCTCACGCTGCTGGAATCCTTGCTCATCATTTGCTCATTCCAAGCTGGGATAAGGCTGTGTACTCTCGTACATATACACTGCTCACCTTTTTTTTTTTTCCCAATTTCACTCTCTCAGTCTTTGGACATGAAAGTACTGAAAAGACTTTATGCTTACACAAAGTCCTCTATGGTAAGAACCTACAGAATTAACTCATTTTAAGGATTAAAGCCTACAGTATAGATTAGATTCCCAGATTTTGTAAATACTTATTCTCTGCTGAAGAATGCAACTGTCTAGCATTAATTTTGTAAACAAATAGTACATCTCAATCGCTGTAACTTCAAGACAAGATATGAAGGATGCACATGCTTGCTCATGTCTGCAATGTTGAGGAAGTATTTGTGTACATGAAAAGGCAAACCATACAGCCAGACTTGTAAGTTTTAGAAACCAGCTCTCCAAGGAAACAAAGAGTAAAAATGACTAATGAAAAATATTTTAGAGACTAAAGAATTACTTTCATTCGTCATACTTTTATTATCAAGATGCACAGAAAGTATGCCTGTGGAAATACTTCAGCTTTCCGAAGAAAATGTCTTCTACCCTTCTACTCTTTTTAAAAACATAAATATATTGGAATAGAACTCCCACTCTTATCTGAGATAATCTACTAGCAACCAATATCTCTTCTGATACCACATAAACAGCTGGTGAGATTCCTTTAAAATTGTTAACATGGATTTAGGATTCAGCATGATCAAAGAATCACTTCTCTTTTGACTCACCTCCTCACTTTACCTTCCCCCAAAATTTTGAAAGGGATGAAGACTAAGCAAAATTGAGGGTCATTCTGGTGTTGCAGGCACTCAGATCAAGCATGCTAAATCATCACATCTCACAGGTAAAAAGCTGTGATCTGTCTTCTCTTCCTGAGAGGATATTTGGAATAATACATATCTGTAATTACTTGGCTAAGCATTCTGAACAGCAATATTCTATCAGGGCTTGGGACCTTTAAAATGGTAAACAAGCGGTTTTCTTGCTCCTTTTCTGTATTGATTAAGTACAGTAAACTATGCCTAAGAAACACCAGTTCACAATTAGAGACTTCCTTACACTACTGTGTCTAAACAAATTAGTTCTTATTGAACTAGAAAGCCATGTTTGAAAAATTTGAAAAAACATTACCACCAAAAATAAGTACTAGGCTACAAGAAAAGGAAAGTGTTTTATGAAAGCTGGAGTTCCAAAAGAGCTGTAATACGCCCTAGGACACAGGAGCTGGAGCACAGCACAGTTTCACATCTACTTTCTATCATCATATCAAAGGGGGAAAAAAAACCAGCTCTCAAGTACCCAAGGTCTGATGTTACAATGGAATGTTGAAAGAACACGTCAACATAACTGGCACAGAAACGGCTATTGCAACTGAGACACAAGAGAAGCACAAAGAAAAGGACAGGAATTAATTGGTCAGCTTCTTCCTCAGAATACATCACACAAAAACCTCAAAAATCTTGTATGGAAAAACAGACATTAAGCTTGCTTTGGAAAACTATAAAACTGTTGCTGTATTCTAAGAAAAACACTCCACAACATACCACATTTTCTGTGGGACTATTCCAAGAACTCTTCCTTCAGTCTATTTATAAGTGCACCTTTTGACTCTAGTCATTGTAATATCTTCCCCAATCTTTGTTTATAATTTCAGAACAAACATAACTAAGACAAGGACTCAGACATTATCAGCATCTGGATGACAGTATTCACTAAATTTCTCATTAGCTAAATATAAGCAAAAACAGTTCAGGCAAAATATGAAAGAGAGTTAAATCCTACAGAAGTCAACAAGACTTTCAGGGTAGTCTGGAACTGTCTCTTTCTGGGTTAAGGTGGGTGATGGAAAGAAACAAATCAAACTATCAAAACCTATATTCAGTTTGCTGAGTAGATTAGGAAGCTGTTGCACTTATTTGCTAATTTAATACTGAAATGTATGAAGCAAGAAATGTGGGATCCTATTTAAAATTCCATTTTCAGAACAGGAACAACAACAAGGGCTGCAGTAGTCATCTGCATTGCTGTCACAACACTACAGTCAATGAAGCATTCCAAATCATTACCACAAAATACAAAACTATGAGGCTTCCTTTGCAAGGACAGTTGAGGCTTTCTCCCATAACGCTCCACCATCGAGACAGATGCCTAAGGATTCATTTTTACTGCAAAATTAGTTTGTTCAACAAACACAGGTTTAGAGACTTTTTTCTCATCTTAGCTGTTTACCTAACACAGAGCTCGTCACAGTCCAAATAAGATCTGCTTGATACATCACATGCCAACATTGCTTTCAATTTCATGAGAGAACTGACATAAGACAAGGCCAGCAAATACCTAATATGCATAGTACTGTTCTCTTACTACTTCTCTCATCTCAAAGTGGAAAATCTTCACTGATTCTTTTCTGATAACTGCCTTTCCCACAAATAGCACAGACTTTGCCAGGCAACAACATACAACACACAAAATGCCAACACTAAACACTAACTTGTTCAATTTTTTTCCACTAATAAGAGGTACAAATCCAGTTCATACTTAAATTTCTTGCCCGATTTGGCCTGAGTTCCTCCATTCCATATGTGGTCATTCTCTTCATAGAAGAAAAAAATATCAAGTTTCACATCATCTTCTCCCTGGAAAGAGAGTTCTAAGCTGTCTTCTACCTGCAAGACAAAAATACATACCATATATACTCATAAAAATACAAGGCAACTTATGTCAGCAGGTTTCAGAAAACAATTTTATTTTGGTCAGGTATGTAGAGTGACTCTTATCCTAACTGAAGGAAATAGACTAGTTCTGCAAATGTTTTTTTTTTTTTTCTGTTGATGCCTTGAGAACATTGGAAATTTTCTGTGCCTCTGTGGGACTATATTCTCTCTCCTCCCTTTAGCCCCAAAAACTTCAGCACCATCTCCTTGCCCTTTGCCACAAGCAAAATAATCCTAGTGAATAAACACGATTAGTAGGTGTCTTCATTTTACATACTTCCTCTATGATAAAACACTCACTAGCACCAATAATGATATATCACTTGAACTGTATCTGAATCTTCATATTCCTGTAATTTTGTTTCTTCTCTCTACTATTCTGCAGCTTACATTCTGAAGAAGCTAAACAAAGATCCACACAAGCTAATAGTGAACAAGCCCACTGCCCAGCTCAAACCATCCTTCCCTTTCTGCTAGTTTTACATACAGGACTACAGACAACCTCAGAGCTATCACCAATCCTCCTGTATGATGAGGCCTATCCAATCTTAGAGACTAAATTCTAACTTGATTCTTTAATTTCTCTAGCAGCACTGACACAGATTAGACCCCTTTAAAACTTCTTAAAAGCTTCTGAGGTGGAATTCAGACTCCCCAAAGAGGGCTGAAGCTATTAGAAGAGGTGTTTTCTCACACACTGTCCAAGAGAACACACAAAAATCAACAAGATTATATGTTTAGGTGAAACCCTAATGAGTCAATGTCTGCCAAGGAGACTTCAGATACTCACTTCTACATAAATGGTCTGCAGCTGCACTCAAACTTACAAACCTACAAAAAGACACATGAGGCAAATTGTTCATTATCTATGTACCTTGCCAAATTTGTGCTTCAGTGGTAAACCTGCTTTCTGAAAGGCTGGAATGATATCTGCTTTGTAGTCTCTTATAAAGACTCCCAAATCCACATCTTTACTGTGAGGAATGACATTGCACTGTCTATACCAGCCTAAGGAGGGTGTAAAAAAAAAATGAGAAAAACAAACTATTTAATTCAGGAACAAGAGAAATCTATCAATAGAACAACAGTAACATATAAATGAATTGCCATAAGGTCACCAGGCCGAGATCTTTGAATGAGGCCATAAACAAGACTTCTGACCTTCTCTAGAATGAAATGAACCACATGGAAAAAAACAAGTATTACTGCACTTATAGCCAGCTCTTTCCTACAGAAAGCCAAGAATGTAAGAGAAAACACTAACCCTTTCAAAGACAAAATATGTTTTCTAATCTAAATTCTTTAAAGAAAAAATATTCTTTATCTGGGCCCAGACTTAATCAGCAATGAACAGCTGTGCTTTTAATTTGAAACTATTGTTTTAAATAATATCTGAGATGTCAATCATCTTCCAAGCACCACTGCAACACATTAAGACAAGAAGTAAGACATCCTTTTGTCTGTTTCATTAAAGCCGCTTTTAGTAACTGTTCATTCACAAAATTATATTCCTTAGGACTAAACAAATACAAATTGAATGTGCACACAGATGAGTTTTCAAAACCTATTTCAATAATAAAAGAATCTTCACCAGTGATGATACTACTTCCACCTTCATCAGAATTGAAAACTTGCAGTACCTACTCTAATATGCTGACATTTTATTAAAAGGATGTGTTTTAAAATAAATAAATGTAAACTATATTTTAAGAGTCAGTGATAAGCACCAAATTTCACGGGAAGAAAAATCAGGGGAGATCCAACATGGACAGCATAAATACGTGCCCATCACTGTGTTTCCAAGAAGCATTTCAGTAAATTCCAAGTCACACAGTTTAGGGAACTGCTGATTACTATCTCAGAAGTGATCAGCACAAGACAGATTATTGCTAGCAACATTAAATGCTTCATTGCAAATTTGCTCAGAATGTCCACAGCTCAAGTTTCTAAAGAAAAAGCCTTTTGTCAGGAACAAAATGGCCGATTTCAATACAGCTAATGCCACGTATTACCTTCCAACTTGGTACATTTAGCTGCCACCCTTGGCTAACATCACAAGCAATAGAGGATGACATTGTTAAAATTTCAGATGAGTTTATAAATGCAATATTACACAAATGTTTTACCAAGGCATGTTCCACTGCTCAGCCAGAACTTTACTCCTAACTCATTTAGTGTCAGGGCAGCCAGATGGAGCAAGGATTTTGCTTTTTTTCTGAAGTCCACTGCATCAAGAGAGGCATCATCAGGATACAGCTGGAAGGCAGAGGAAGAGTAAGCAAGGTATTGTCAGAGAGAAAACTTGTCCCTTCATTTTTCAGTGTCCTAAGAAAAAAAAAAACTTAAAAAATTTACTTAACAGCTGGGCAGTATCTGTTTTCACATAAACAGCCCAGTTTTAGAACATGCTCTAGAATGAGAAGTGAAAATTTTAAACTCTAAAACTTCAATCTTCAGTTTTTCCAAACTAGCTGAATTTAAAGTCACAGTAAACAGAATAAGAATATAAGTATTAGACACTGATTCTCAGAACTTGGCAACAACACTGATAAACCCTATTTCTGCACAGGCTGAAGTCAATACCCACAGTCCAGGAGGAAAACAGGAACAGAATCAGTTCGTTCCACCACATTAGCTTATTTGGCGCCACCAAGTGTTACAGCTGAATGTTGACAACTTCTGCCACGTAGTAGAAACGTGAACAGAATATCATGCCCATCTTCCAGCTACAACTGTGGCAAGATCTTCTGTTAACGCAAAGGCAAAACCAACATGGCAGGCTGTGCAAGCATTACCAAATCAAACCCAGGAACAACGCACCACTCAGCTGCCTGACTGATTTCACCAAGAGCTCTTGGGCAAGAAACAGCTGAAATGAATACTTGTCAAAACAAATGCCAGCTGCTTATTTCAATATTAAAGCTCCAGCAAAGTTCAATATACCTTCCGAGGCACATTTTCTCTGCTTGTGGCAATTACCGCCTGGAGGTTTTAGAGCTGAAGTGGAGCATGCTTACAATTTCTGTCCCTTACAGGTGAAGTGACAACGCACCGGTACCCTTAAGTATCGTAACCCTCCTGCTACATGTAAGGGGGAGCTACGGCCCAACAGACTGAACAAGGATGGTCTTACCTTCCCTGAGAAGTCCCTTAGCCAAGACCTCAAATGTCTGAAGAATGGAACCTCTAGGGTCCTCTTTTTTCGCCTTCCATGAAATCAGAGGTGGCTCAAATTCACTGACCAGATTCTGACTTCACAGTCTTACTGTGGTAACTCTTGACCACTTTCTATCTCCACCCTTTTCAAGTCAGGACAAAATGCTCCCCATAATGCAGCAGAAAGTTTTTCTACTGTCTGCTACATCAGGTAGCAATATTCTAAAAATAATGCTCTAAATAGTGGTGAAAACATTGGCTTACATGGTCAAAAAGCAATGGAATAAGGAATATGGAACTGTAGCACATGGTTCAAGAGAATAGAAAATGAAATATTACTCATAACTTAGAGAATTGCCTTAAGGAAAATTTTCAACCACAACGATACACAAGATCTTAGTCTTATTTAGATGAAATCTGTTTAACAGTAACAATGTGTTGAGAACTATGGACATGTTGATTGCCTCTTCAAAGTTTTGGAAAACAGAAAACAATGCGCCCACAAGTAAAAAAGACAGACCATGATTTTCAGTTAAAGTTTTACTATCACATACTAAACTCTGCGGATTGAGTCTCAAGGCTGTATTTAGTTTCATGTATGTGAACAGTCCCATCTAGGTAAAAAACAACCAACTGTTTGTAGGTTTGGGTCAATCAGTAAAAACATACATTATGTCTTAGAGACACTACCTGATTACCACTAACCTGAAAGAAAGCCCGAGCTTCTCTGTACCTACATTCAAGAAATCTAGAGTATGATATCTCCTTTAGAAAACTGGATGGATTTTTTGGAATTTGAACTTCTAAGCCATCAATGGAAACAAGCAGAAGTTCTGGCCTGCAGGGACAGAAAAATTATACATTACCCTACTCGATTCTTTTACAAACCACAAGCCATTTTTTCCTCTAGCTCAGGTTAAAACCGTAATGCATGCTACTGGCAGCGGCTCCTCTGTCCAAATACACCCCAAACTGATTGTAAAAGAAGAGCAACAAGAGCTTCAACAAATTCCCCATACACTTCCAAATTTTATTTAAAAATAAATTCTATGCCTAGAAGTTCATAGTCAGTTTGTCAGATCACCGATTACTTTACTGACTCATGACATGCACCAAATTTGTTCAGAGCTGTTACTCAGTGCATTTCAAAATTCAGGCTATTTATTTAGTTGTCTAAGTATGGGATGCACTTAAGAACCGAATTTTACCCTGTACGTTGAGGCTATTTGCATTTAAAATTTAAAAACTCTTCAGCCTTCACAATGTATGAAATGTGATATTTAACAGCTTACACAGTCGACTTCAAACGTTTGAGCACATAACTGATACAGGTTCTGTGTTTTAAAAGGAAGAAAGAATAGTGTCAATTTTAAGGAAAAAGTTAAACAGATATATTTTGACCTGTGAAATATGTTTGATGTTTTCCTCTGATTTATAGCATACACAAATACCCTACAGAAACCCTGTTCTCAAAGCCTAGTGCTTGGCTTTGAAAATAGTAACAAGATTTGCCATGATCTGTATTTCCTGAAACACTGCTATTGAAAGCACTGCAAGAAAAGGCAGACATTTACAGGAACTTTACCAATGTAATGCAAAGTTTAAGTATAGGACTACGGACATATAACACCACCAATTCAAACATTTATGCAAGAAGGAGTACCGTCAGCACATTAAGAGTATGGGTTAGATGCAATGGTTGGCACATGCCTTTGTCCGTGAAACACTAGGGCCTGAGCAGCGAGGCCCTGAACCAAAGTTGACCTCAAGACGAACCTCACAACCTAACAATATATCTAATATGTACGATATTGATCACCTATGCAATGTATTACCTTATGAATATATGCCAATTTATAAAAGCTTTTGCTGTAACGCTTATAGAGCATTGCTGTAACGCTTGCTTGTAAAATAATAGTTGTGTAACAGTAGCCCCACTCGCCAAAAAGACATACACCTATCTCAAACCAACTAACAGACCTCTACATGACAGAATGTAACAGGGCGGTGACAGGCTTTGTTGAGAGATGCATAATCAAAGATAACCAGATACCTTTACTTCTTCTTAACTTTTTTTTCGGGTTATGGCCAAGCACAGGAAAAGTTAATGTGGGGAAAAAAAAACTAACTACACCAGATGTTTTTCGCAGCTTAAGACATAAAGTTGCTTATTTAACTGTATAAAAGTGGGGACCATTTGCAGAGAAATTTGGAAGCCTCATGTATACAGTGGACACACTGCATAGAGATTTCCCAATTGCTGGGAAGGGTTCTCCAAATCCTCTCTGCAACCGGGCTCCCCAGCGACTGCGGATCTGGATGATGGTAACGTATTAATAGGGCAATTGGTGATGTATCTTTCTAAATCACTATCGCTAACTCTGTAATAACAATTAGGTGTATTACCTTACTTTCTGCTTGCTATAGTAGTTTGCTTATTATTTTGCTGCTTTACCTTATCTTGCTTTAATTCATTTTCACTGTATTATTTTTCTCATTATTTTATCACTTTAAACATAAGTAAAAATAAGTTTACTTTTTTTTTTTTATTTGGTGCCTGTGTCCTTGGTGCTAACCTTGTCGATTGTCAAAACAGTGGGACAAATGTCACCTTCTCTTTATTCAAGTTCTTTAACACTGATTATTTGGACTATTACTGAATGGATTTCTGCTGCTTCCCTTTTTTATTTAATGTATCCTATTCAACTCTCGGATACATATCATTATAGAAAGAACATGAAATATTTACCAGCTAGGACTAAATCTCTTGCCGCTTGTACTTTACTCCTGTAAAATCTCGATAGCACAGATAGCTATCAGCAGACTTCAAACTTTTAAATACATTAATGGTAAACCACTGTCTCTAGCAGAAGACACTCTGGTACATTCAACCTCGGTCATGACTTCTTTGAATTCTCTCCTCTTTCTGCCTGCTTCAATATGGCTATACAGCCACTTCCTCTGAAATGTAGTTCTTAATTTATAAATGGTGGGAAGCTCTTGTTTTCAGGTAAACAGATTGGATTTACCTTCATATCTTAATTTACATGCACTTTGAGGGCTGAACCATACATGAGCTAAATTTTACAACCTGACTTTAGGAAAGACAATAATTTTATATACAGGAGAAAGAAGTTACTTTGGAAGTGACATTATGGTTTTTCCATCCTCTATCTGAAACTCACTTTTCATATGCTCCAGGGTGGCGACCAAAGTGAAGTTTCCGGAAAGGCACAAACTTCCTGTCCATATGTTGCTTGAGTCTCAGGGGGCCATGCCAGAGATAATTACCGCTCCTCTCATAGAAGACCACCAGGTGAATGGCATGAGATGCCAGCTTAAATATGTAGTGCAAGGGAATTTCAATCCCAGACAGGTCATCCATCCCATCCAAGCGGGGGTCCTTGTTCATAATCTTTAGCCACTGGAACCCCATTTTCTCAGCAGTTCTAAAAAAGCCCACCTAACAATGAGAGAGAGGGAAGGACAGAAAGAGAGAGAGAGAAGCTAAAGACTGGAAAAAACAAAATTGAATACTAACTGCTTTTTATAAACTGATATTACTCCCCATTTTCATTTTCTAACCAGACTTAAGCACAAACTACTCAAAAATTTCTAAGACCTTAAAGATCAGGAACCACAAGCAATTCCAAACACTGTATTTCCTTTTCTTAAATTTTGTCCCTCAAATATTCAATAAAACAACAAATAAATGTTGCTTGGACTAGGTTTACTCCTTGCCATAGCACCCTTCTCTGAATCTTCAAACTGTTCTCTAAAGTTATTCTTGTGCCAAACTTGACATTCTTAAGTTCTTGAATAATGGTACCACTAATACAAAAATGATTACTGCAAAATCCTCTTTTATGATATATATAAATATTTGTCTAAATCTCACCAGACGCTGCACTATGTGACAGGCTTTCATATTTCCACAGAAAAAGGGAATGAAATTCTGGCTGATAAGGAAAGAACCAATCAGCATCTGAAGACCCTTTCGATTACCCGCCTTGAGGTGTTTTATACAGGCATATCAGCTTCTCCTCTGGATGCTACAGATACTGTAAATGAGCCACAAAGGAATGCAGAGATGTTTTTATATTAGCGTGCTGCCATACAACCTTATTCTCAGTTTCCTCAATTCCTTTACAGCTATGGGTAAAACAACTGTCTGATCAGATCCAGAGTGCCACCACCCTTGAGTGGGACTCCTTCAGTAAAATAGTCATAGACCATTTTAATGTCTCCTGTGTTTTCTGAAGAAAAAAAAACCACACAAACAAATAAAAAGAAGATGAAAAAGCTGTTTGTTACTGGTATCTTCAGCCTGTACAAATTAATCTGTTTCCAGATTACACCTAATTGATTAAATAATCTTGGATTCCATCTTGTCTTTCATCACATGCTACACCTCTATTTTTAACACACCTATTTAAAAATCTCAGGGTATCAAAGAAAAGCACAGATACCAATACACTAATTGACAAAATAAAATGGTGTTAAGTACAAAGATATACTAAACCAAATGTAAACCAGAAGACTATGATAATCTTTCCAGTCTTGTCACATCAATACTTGCATTTCCTCCTTGATGGACCCGCCAAACTCAAAGCATATTACGACTGTACCTACATTAACAGGCTCAAGATTTTCCTTCTTCCTAATGGACGACTTTATTTTTTCTTTTTGGCGTGGCTTCTTACTACAAGTGCCTACAAATATTGCAGACAACTTCTAAAAACTTTGTTATCTATAAATGACTTTTACTTTAAAAAAAAAGTTTCCTCTACCTTTACAAGATTTCCACACAATTAATTCAGAGGTCTTAATACAAACATGAAAGCATTATGTCACAAAATCATACAACAGATGAATGCACTATAATACACAAATGTCAAGTGAAGAAAAGGCACTTACTTCATGTTTCCACGTTTTGTCCAGTAGTGCAAATGTTGTAAAGTCTCTTGGAGCGCAGAAGTACTTGCATTCTGGACTAGGACCATCAGGAGAACTTCTGATCTGTTCAATGTCTTTATCAACCAGTCCCAGAATCAAAGGATCGATCAAATACACTGGTATATTGTGACTGGATATTAAGTCTAGGAACTTCCTAACCACATGCTGTTCAACAGTGGATAAAATTAGAGGTTAGAAGCACCATCTTCAAGCACACAAAGATTAATAGATTAAATCTCTTTGACAGAAGAAAATAAAAACCACACTGACAGAAGGAAATCTTATCTCTCCATAGATTTTCTGAGCATGCACTTTACTTCCACAGCCATTTGTGGAAATGAAAATTTTCTCTGTCAGAAGAAGAGGCTGCCCTCAGGCTTTCCAGGTCTCTAAGACTAGAGGAAAAATCCTTCAGCTTCAATTAGAATTTTCCACAAGTTAAAGCACTCCAACTCTAGAGTGCTAGACTTAAGAACAGACTCTAGGCTAAACTCTTGAATAAACTAGAGCTTACAGGATGAGACATGATGCATGTGTGGGTGCTGAGGGAACTCACTGATGTAATTCTAAGGCTGCTCTGCAACATCTTGAAAGGCCATGGTGGTCACGAACTGTTCCTCAAGTCTGAGAAAAGGCAAATCTCATGTCAATTTCAAAAAGGAGGATCTGGGAAACTGTGGCCACCTTTGTCTCAGTGCACAGGAAGCTTCTGCAGTAAAAGCTCCTGCAAAGTCTCATCCAAGCACACAAAGGACAAGAATGTGATTGGAAAAGCCAGCCAAAGGCAAACGGCATGTAATCACAGCAACTGCCTTTGAAGAAGCCTGTGGACAAGGTGAGAACAATGGACACTGTTCACACCTTGACTTCAGCAAGGCTTCTGACCCACTCCCAAACGGTATCCCCAAACCTCAGGCATGATGCCTGCTGTATGTATACAGAGGGTGATTCAGTGAGAGAGTCAGAAGTGAGTGTCACCCAGTCTTTGGATACTAGCATACCCAAGGCACTCAACCATGCCAACACTGCATAAGAGGTTAAAAGCTATGGCAAGAAGGCCTTGTGCCTGGTGAGAGGATTTATTAACTTGACTCAGTGGAGAATTTTGATCAAGTACATTTTAATGTCCATGGCATACAGAAGATTTACAGAAATCATAGCCACACTGCTATTAAAAATGTATGTAACTGTAACAGATAAATTTAATGATGTAAAGTACCATTCTAATGAGAAAAAACTATTTGCTTATAACAGCACTGCCAGGCTGTATGTCTGTCACATCTCAAGGTTTCTAGAAGAGGTGTGGTAAGAGAAAACAATGGCCTACTGCCCAAGCTACCTGTCCCGCAAGTTGACCCTGGCTTTCTAACTGAAGCTCTAACCATCCTCCTGTCCATCTGCTGAGTCTGTTCAACAAGACTCCACAGGCTAAACTCCAACTCTGACATGGGGCTTTGGCTTCAGAGAGATGTAAAAACGTGGATTAACAATCACAATTTAGGCAGGAGTACTACATGTGCTGTACAGGCCATCCTCTTAATGATTTCAGCTATGTGGAGCTGAAAAGTTAAGTGACGTGCCAGCATTATTTCTATAACTAAAACAAGCAGATCAGGCTGATGAACAGGAAGCAAGTCTGTGCAAAAATATCTCCTCTTTTTTCCTCTATCACTTCTCTGGGGAAACAGATGCTTTCAGCTGAAACTTACATAGCCAGTAGAAAGAGATGGTGATGATGTCAAGCAGCTAAGAGAAACACATTCAAATAAGAGTGTTTTGGACTCATCATGCAGGGACCCTGAAGAAAGCTTGGAGTGCAACAGGTCCCTGGCAGGACCATGGAGCATTCTGCTTTGTTACTAACGATCCTGTAAGATCAAGTTAAAAGCTTAATGAGAACTCTGTCCACAGTCTGGCAGATTGGAAACTCCCTGTGACCAAGTCATCTAACACCTAGTAGGTAGTTTCAAGGGGTGCCACCTCCAAGCACAGTGAGATGTTCCTGGTGCAAGCAAGCAGTCAGTCTGCACTACTCCCAAACACAGCTCTTAATCAGACTACCTTCCTTCCTTCACAATAGAAATAAGGCATTTAAATGGCTATTTTGCTAAACAGCAACATTCTCATATTGCATCCAAAGTGAAAGGCAGCCAGCTCCCAGCACACTATTCTCTTTAACCATCTGTGCTGTCTTCCCGCTGGGAGATCTGTTAACAAAAGACATCTGAAAAGTGTTTCCAAACAAATGCTAACCACAAATATTATAATGGAGCTTCTGATTCCCTGAGACAAACATGATGTTGTGGTTGCACTCAATCTTGCAAACCTGAAGGACGACACAAAAAAGAATATCCCATTTCAAGTATCTAACAGTACTCCTAACACTTCTCCTGAACACTGGAATACAGCAACTGGTGAATGCTAAAAAGTAAGTTTCCTGCTTGTGAAGAACTTTATGTGACCCAGCGTAAGCAAGGTCACATAAAACACAAAACACTGAGCAGCAGGTTAAACAACTGCAGTGAGCAAAAAGATATTCTGGACTTGAGACCTACAGCCAATTCTTTTACCGTGCTACTATCAAACAAGCTGCACGTCAAGTCAGCCGATCTTTCCAATATTCAGTCCAAAGGAACACAGAAGCCTATACCAGAAAGAACAAGTTTACCTTCTTAAAATATTAACAGCACTACAAAGGACCGCACAGGAAAAGGCTGCTAACCTGTAACGGTTTCTCAACTCCTTTTTAAACTGATGTTTTGGAACGCTTCATAACTTTACTCAGGGATGAAAGTATCTCTCAGTCCTTAATACTAGAAAATTCCCAGTGAAGAGGAAAGAAAACTGGACGCTGAGTCAGCAATTCTGTGTGAGTTCTCTGAGACTTGCAGAAGAACCATAGGAACCAATGACATTGTACATACCCATCTAGTGCTGTCTTGCCCTGACTGGCTTCCTCTGATTTTTGAAAAAACAGCTCCATTCTATGAAAACCAAAGAAGGGGAGGGGGAAGACAGAAAGAAAAGAAAAAAAAGTAAGTTTCATTTGAATCCCTGCTTAGGATTTCTTAACAGGATGTTTAGGAGCATTTATCCAGTTAGCCTTTTAGAATTATGGCTGCGGTTACACCTCTGGACACTCAACTACAGTACTGAATGTGAAATCGTAAACTACTGCTCTGGCTTAGTGTATGTAGAAGGACAACACAAGCCTTGGGGACTTACAGACACACAAAGATTGTGTGATCAGGCCTCAAGGTTTCTAAGTCAATATGCCAGTAGGTGTAAAATGGGAAGATGACAAACACAAACACTGTTAGACAAATACCACTGGGGAAAAGACAGCAAGACAATACCTCATTTTTCAGCTATAATCCTAGAGAATTAAATTTGATAGAGAGTATATTCATATCACAAAGCCAAGATGGCAAGTGGCTCAGCTTTTAGCTTTTCAAAAGTATGAAGAATTTCTCATTCACAGACTTGTTTTTTACAATCAAAAACTACAACAAAGAAGTCAAAGGTTGTGTTACCACCTAGCACTTATGCTGCCTGCATTTATTAAGAATGTCCTCACCAAAATAAAACTCAGGAAATGATACCTATGCAGTAAAATGAAGGAGTTCCTTTGTTGAATCTGGATTGCAACCATAAACTACAAAGCCATCAAAAAAATAGAGTATTTCAGTCATAGTAACATTTGCATCTTTTTCCGTTACAGAAAACAACACTCAGCTAAACATTCCACGGGTGGTATAAAAGCAGGATTTAATATTCAACTTCTAAAAAATTATGAACACTGAATGAACTGAATGAATTGAAGACAACTGTGGAGAAAGACAGGTTTTATTTTAAATACACCACTGTTGAAACACCTGCAACCAATAAACGCTGCCTTCCTTGTTTCTTCAGAAAAGACCCAAGATGGCACTTGGTTTGACTTCACTATCCACAAAAGTCACTTAACAGCAGTAGAAAGGCTTGTGAAGACAAAAAGTCTTGGTGGCTCAAACCTGCAGCTCAGAACACCAACGGCATCGCATTTTAGGAATAATGGGATGCCTCTGGCTGACATAACAGCTTGAATATCAGGCTGACAACTGAAATCTGATCATACCCCTGCCATCAGAAACTCTCTTGGGCTACCC
>NW_010122393.1:0-386 GCF_000699245.1 Pterocles gutturalis | reverse complement strand
TTGCCCCCCCCCACCCACCCCAAGTAAATCCCCCAGCCATAGCTAGCCATATGAGGGAAGTCTGGGGGTGGCATTAATGCTGCTAAATCACTTTGAAGAGAACAGGCACTATATTTGCTTATTCCACGAAAGCGAGCTTGCGCAGGCCAGCTTTCTCTCACCTTCTGCGATAGGTAGAACTTGTAATAGTACAGCTGGAAGAGGAGGAACGCCAGGCTGGTCAGAGAAAGGAGCGCCAGGACCACGTTCTTATTGATCTTCTGCATTAGTCTTCGGGGCGCTCTCGATCACGGCCTGGAAGCAGCGCGGCGTCGCTCATCTTCTCCGGTTTCCCGGCTCCTCCTGCGCGCCGGCAGAGCAAAACGGGGCGCTGAGCAGGCCGCACC
>NW_010122392.1:5779-7141 GCF_000699245.1 Pterocles gutturalis | reverse complement strand
CACTAGGTGGGTCAGCTGGTCATAGAAGGCAATCAGATTGGTCAAGCAAGACCTTCCTGTCAGGAACCCATGCTGGCTGGGCTTGATCCCCTGGTTGTCCTGTACATGCCATGTGAGCACACTCAAGATGAGCCGTTCCATAATCTTCCCTGGTACCGAGGTCAGGCTGACAGGCCTGTAGTTCCCTGGGTCCTCCTTCCGGCCCTTCTTGTAGATGGGTGTCACACTGGCAAGTTTCCAGTCTTCTTGGACCTCCCCTGTTAGCCAGGACTGTTGATAAATGATGGAGAGGGGCTTGGCAAGCTCCCCTGCCAGCTCCCTCAGAGCTCTCGCGTGGATCCCATCTGGCCCCATGGACTTGTGTGTGTCCAGGTGGTGTAGCAGGTCATTAACTGCTTCCTCCTGGGTTGTGGGAAGGTTATTCTGCTCTTTGTCCCTGCCTGCCAGCTCAGGGAGTTGACTACCCTGAGGATGACTGGTCTGACTGTTGAAGACTGAGCCGAAAAAGCCTCTTTAGCCTTCTTTCCCCCTCACTCTGCTGCCTTTATTCATTTAGCTGTGCAACTAATGATGAGAATCATTCCTCGTCATACAGGCAAATGAGCTCCTGTGCCTACTGTCTTTCCGCAGACACAGTGACTCAAAGTTGTTAATATAGCATCTGCCCCTGTGGACTTAAATCTATAATCTCTCTTATTAATGCTTTTCTCAAATTACAATGATGCATGTGTGGTGCAAGGTTTTGTCAAATTTATCTGTGAATGTTATTTATTTTAATGAAATAAGGTTTCCAAGATAAAATGGGAAAGTTAGTTAAGCTTCTAGAAACCCTGACATGAGGAAAAGATATTTCCAAACAACTAAATGAATCACTGTTAGAAAAGACTCTTTGATGCTTAGATTTGCTTTTAATTTAAATCTTAGAAGCAGAAGCCCAGCAAGATCTTTTGTGTGTGTTGTTTTATGAATCAATAAATGGAATAACAGACCTAAAAAACCCACAAAAATAACACATATTAAATAAATTCCCTTGTTGATGCTAGCTGGATTCCCATCATAATGAACTGCACCACTCAGACCACATAAAGGCTCTGCCTGACATGTTTGTCAGGAACTCCTTCATATCTTTCTCTCACATTTTTCTTTTGTTTCTCTTACTGCAGACATCCTTATTGCTACTCAACATGCACAAGGGCTGTGTGCTAAATTTAAACTTACTGGAATGTAATTTAAAAGTTTTAATTTTTTTTCATTCATAGTCAAAATCCTGTATTTACCCAAATTCAATTTTCATGCCTTCTGGACTTCTATGTTCCTCCCCTTTTAAACAAATCTATCCAGAACAAATTAAATACAAACTTT
>NW_010122392.1:0-5748 GCF_000699245.1 Pterocles gutturalis | reverse complement strand
AGGAATGCAGAGCCCATCATTGGCTGTCCACTTTCCTGCAATATATTTTATATTTAGGCTCTGACCCTATAGAACACACTTAAGAAAATGAGCATTTAATGGTGCAAGACCTACAGGGTCAGGGTGGGTGCAAGGTCAGTTATGTTATGAAGTAACTTTTCATAACACTTACAGGTTGAAGCAGGTAAATCAATGAGCAGTCCTGGATGACTATCACTGGAAAAGGAGTGATATTTGTTGCATAAAACAGTGTTTCCACTGATGCCATTGTTTGGTCAAAGCGTCCTCCAAGTCCGCCCAAAGTCACAATCATATCAATCTAAAAGATAAAACAAAAACAGTTACCAGGAAATCTTTCAGGCATGATCTCTAGACCCTGAAAATCAACAAAAAAAAAAACACTTTGAGGGAAAAAAAAAAAAGAAGAAAGAACTACTGACTATACAAAAGCAAATGTCAAATACAGTTATTTACTCCCATTATCCATAAATACCATTACGTGATTTTTGAGGCTGAGTATTAAAGCTCAGTAAATTCATGGCCAATATACAGTACTTTTAAAAGGGACACAACCGCTCTCCTTAAAATACAGGCCAGTCTTTGGAGGTCCTTATTGGTCTGCCCTGAATATATAGAGCCCAAGATATATCACTCCACATCCAAGCCCCTCAGCTAAGTGTGATATATCTGAGACTGAGTATCCCCAGATCTTAACATCATTTCAGTATTAACCCTCACAGTTTACAGTGTGAATAAAGGAAATTTCAGGTTACGGCCATTATATGTCATTCTTGTTAGTGTTACACAGCATTTCAATAAACAAGCAATCCTACTCACAAGCTGGCTCTGCTCAAGATTAAAAGTACTATCAAAGCAGGAAGTTCCACCCCAAGTGACAGGGACATCATCTCCCATCTGTCAGGGACAGAAACAGAAGCTCTCTCTGGCCCCAGTCCCAGACCAGCAGAAAGCACCGCTTGGCTGCTTCGATGGGCCACGGAGTCCGACTGCTGTTGTTCAATTCCCTCACCCTCCATCAAGACTCTGAACACTTTATTTCCTATAAGCATAAAGAGAGTATTTAAGAGCCTTGGTAAAGAGCTTTTGGGTCCTCAGATAAAAGGTCACTGAGTGCAAAGTATGATTATTATTATTACTCCCATAATGTGGATCAGTTATGATCAGTAACAGTACTTTTAAAAGCTACCACTGAACAAGTCATATCTAGAGCCCCTAACACATTGCGGTTCTAAAGTCTTTAGAAGCTGCCTTGACAATGGCCATCTGGTGAAGTTTCCAACTTTAGAGGGCTTAAGTCTATGGCTACTGTGATTACATGAAGTTTTACTCAACCCAGGAGCCACATAATGGTACTCTTTGTATCTGGAATGATGTATTAATAGCATCAGCTTCTATTTTTATTACCAGGGCTAGGGCTTTACGATTCAGTTGAATATTGGTATGCATGAAAATTAAGCTCCTTTACCTTTTGGCGAAGAATTATACTATCTTTTTCATCACCACCAGGAAAACACTTGAGAAGCCAGAATAGATCAATATAACATTTTATATTACCAGCAAACACTGAAACAAAAAAACTGTTCTTGTACTACAGACAGATTGTATTTTCTGTGCAGATCACAGATCACACAGACTTAATAAAATATTAAGAACCAATAGAATATGAATGGTAGGAAAACCTATCCTTAAACAGGAGACAAAACAGTTACAGCAAAAGTTAAAAAGCATATGTTCCCAGCTAAGCCATTATATACCTTCCCATTTATTGATTCCAGTGTAGAAACAAACTGCTTTTGTTTGACTGGTGATGACTGTGATTTAAAAACGTGGATCAATTCTCTGAAAATAATGCTACTAAAATTGCCCACCAACACCAGTTCCCTACCAGACAACTAGCAGTGAAAATGCACCCCACCCCAATAGAGACCATGGAGAAAATCTTCTCCATTAACCTGGAACCACAGTGAAGTTAAGGTTGCTTTGCAAAGCATCAGGATTCACATATATGTTGGTTTTTCTCAAGAGCAATGAGGCTGAAGCTTAAATGTTAGCCTAACTTAGCCAAGTCTTCAAAAAGCTGAGAAACTACTGTATATTTTCTTGGTATATATGTCTCACCATACATGAAATTGTTTGTTTTGGCTTTGATGTTTTCTACAGTTTAAAAGGTAAGAATGAAGGAAACATAGAGTTGCCTCTGACTTGTAATTAAAATGATGCAATAACATTCTGAATGTGTCTTCTTTCCCTTGTAAAACTGTCTACATGTCAGACAAATCCTGCTCTGTTATTCGCACGCATGTACTTACTGCGAAGTACAGGACCTATCTGAAAAAATGAAATGCTCACTGACTGCAGCTTTTTCTGATAGGCATTCCTAGAATACTTCAAGTTGAAGAAAAAAACATAACACAAAAATACTTCTGTATTATAAAGCATGACACAAGTGATCCAGAAATCCTACTCCTTATTCAATAGCAACAGTGCAGTGATCTTGTGGATTGGTGCCCAAAAAGTAAGAAAATAAAACCAATCTAGCATGGAATAGATCTGCTGAAAAGGCATTCGCAAACCAGAGGTTTGGGTTTGTGGTGTGTTGGGAGAAAGCTAATCCAGATACCTGAAAAGGGAATGTAGCTACTATTTAGGGTTTGCATGGATTGTGAAAATTGAACATACGAGTATGTGACAGGTACCCAAAACAAAACCAGGTGGAGTATGAGAGGAGCAGGCAGAGAGAAAAGCTAAAATTCTGCATTTCTGTGATGGCTGACAGCCCTGCCTTTCACTGGATAGTCTTGGCAGCAGTGACAGGCATCCAGACATTGTCAGACTTTTAAAGCCTCTATTTGAAGGTCTAGGCATACACACTTTGTTTATTTAGCAAAAACACAGAGAGGCTAAGTCCAACAAAAACCTCAAGAGCCTTTTTATCTTAAAACTATCACCTCTGTTAAAAAAAAACAACCCATAACACAACAATCAGGAACTAACAAAACAATCAGTCCCTTCACTGCAATCTCGCTCTACCAAGCACTTAAGAAAATGGATGTGTCCTGAAAGCACGTCCATGACTCTTGGTCATTCCAAAACCTAAGACAAAGCTAATACCAAAGCACAGGACATTTATATATCCGCACACTTCAGACAGGAAAGGCCATTCATTTTTCTACTATGATTTCCTGTATATCACAGGCTACAGAATTATACTGTTACTGCTAATCAGCCCAGCGGGTAGCATTTGACTAACACACTGTACTTCCACTGAAATGTCCATGCGTCACTTAAATGTCCTGTCACTAGGCCCCTTACACGATTTGTTTTCACACAGCACCATTCATTTCCTGAAAAAAAGGTTATAAAATCCTAAATAACTACAAAGAAAAGCTTAGATCATTGCAGGCACAGTGTAGAGGGCACTGTATTCTCTCAGACTATCTATAACCTGGCTTAAACATACTGCACAGCATCTTTAAAGGCAATCGAGCTTTAATTTAAAAAGAGTTGAAGATCTAAGGGTGGGATTCAGTCATCTTTAAATGATACGCTTATACATTAGTCTCTCTTGAAAGAGTTTTAGGAGTTGCTACCAAACAGCACAACAGTTAAAAGGAGAAGGGAAGAATACAGAAAGACTTTGCACTCGCAATTAAGGGATGGATTTCTTCTTGCTCCCCTGAGCTGTAATTTAGGGCATGCTATAACCAAGGGGGGCCAAGGCTGCCACCACATCAGAGTGAAGTTGCTCAGGTTGCTTCCACTCTCAGAGAGATTACTGAAATGGGCAACTTGCTATAAATGGTTTCCAGGAATACTAAACACTATCTTTCTGTGGAAACTGGTCCAGCTGACATTCCTCTTTCTGGTATGGATGGGTGAAATACAAAGAAGACTTTTGCTATACGACTGAGGAACATATATTTAAAGGGAAGCTGGAAACTGCCTGGGGTGGATGAAAAGCGTGCAATGTCTGGCTTTGTAGTGTCAGCATCACCACATCTAAACATGCCAAATCTCCAAGAACTGGGTAGGTAAAAGGAAACACATGTACTAACAACAACTGGTAGCACTGGAATGAACCCTGAAAAAGATCTCCCCTAAATGAAAAAGGGAAGGCAACAGTAATCAAGATGTCATAAATCTCTGGAGCCATGAATAATCCTCCCTCCCTTTGAGATTATGGAGACCATCCATTGCTATCACCCAAGATATTTCAATGCCAGTTACAGGCCGGTATCGTACTGGATTTGACCATAGCTTCCTTCTATCACCTTCTCACTTCACTGATATCTTTTCATCTTTCACAACATTTCTTCATTTCCTACCATTCATAAGCCTATTGCTTTAATTTAAGAATTTGGAGGAAGATGATGCAGAGAAAAAAACTATTATAGCAACATGCATAGAGTATACATTGAGGTATACTATATGCTGGAAAACAAACAATTAAGTAGTAGCATGAATGCTACATTTCTTATTGCTTTATCAATTCGATGCTTTATCAATTTTGACCAGTTTACAAGAAAAGCTTTTTTTTTCTTCATAAGGTAACTTTGTCAACTCAGGATATCATTTGAAAATCCAGTTATATCCTTTCTGGTCTCTGCATCAGCATCAAAGACTTTAAAACACAGCAAACACTTTCCTTGATAACAAATGAGCCAGCGTAGATTTCAGATCATTCTCCCATAGCTGTATTAGAGCTCTTGTGCTGGCCAGACCACAGTCATTTTTTTTATATTATCCACAAAAATGCAATGTAAATTTAATGAATTATTAAAATCCCACAACCCAACGCTGAATACATAGCAAGATATTGTCATTTTAGTTGATTATACTGGCTCTCTAGCTCAGTGTTTTACTTAAAAGGTATGGCATTCATTTCCTACAGGAAGGATATGCCCAGTCACACAGCAGCACCTGAACTTTGCTCAGGTAGAATCCTCTTTACTCAACCCGGAATTTGCTCACTGCTTCAGCATCTGACTTGTCATGGGAACAAGAGCTCTCAGACGAAGGCTGCCATCCTATCTGTGTACCTGAGATGATAATCTTCAATCAGCTTCATCATCACCTCACTGATCCACTAGTATTTATACTATGTTGTTCCACCTCCTTCACAAAGCATTTCTTGCATCTTATGTTCATTTTCTTACACTTTTACCCAAGTGCTTTCTCTATTTGCAACCCTTTTCATTTCAAATGAGAGCTTAATTCTTTCTTCTAATGACAATAAATATGCAAATAGATCACATTTGTCTGCTTAAAACAAGCAGCACATATGATAGGAAGATGGAAAAGGGAAAGGTAATCTTAAAATCCAGTCACAGATTTGGGTAGCTGGAAACATTTTAATCTTGGTTCTGCAATTGACTTGTGTTTACAGCTCTAGTCAAATGACTTGATTTCATTTTGGTGCTTTGGCTTTGCTCTTTCCTGCTGGTAAATGAAACATTTGAGGGTGTATATAACATCATCTGGCAAAAAAATTGCAGAATATAAATTTCATAACCATTGACTTTGTTCTTTTTTACTTATAGAAACCTAATCTATAAAATCCATGTGAACTGCAGGACCTCCAGCAATCTGAATTTGACTGCTTGCTCTTGTGCTGAATATTCCTGTATGATCTTGGTCAAACAGTACTCCCCGTGCCTCAGGTAGAGCAGGGACAGCAATAACTCCCGCTCTACTACTGCCAGTCAGGTGGAGCACAGCTCTATAATT
>NW_010122391.1:27673-49001 GCF_000699245.1 Pterocles gutturalis | reverse complement strand
ATCTCTAACATTCTGTGATTCTGTGACACGTCTTAGCCTATGGAAGTGGGTGGCTGCAGGCAACCTACTGGGATGCCCTGTCTCCAGGGAATGCTCTAATGGGTCCCAGGCAGAAATGACTATGTCCCCATACATAGGAACACTCCCAGGCACAGCTTAACTAATTACTCTTACTTACGCAACACTAATGTCTTTTTAAGCTACCATATAACATCTTCCTCCTTTACCAGGCAGTCACAAAAAACCAGCAATCCTCTGTTACTAGCAGGTAGTTTGCAAGGAAAATGATAGGTGTCCTCTTTGTTGGCCCAGGGACAAGTTGCAGTTTTTTGGGGGGTACCCAAGAAGCATGTACACCCCTACATCATCAAAACAGTCAAATACCCTAAAAGAGACTCCCTACCATATAGTGTTTCATAATTTCGTGTTATAGAGATTTGTGGTAACAATCCTTATAAATTTTCAAGCTCTATCACACACTCATGCATTACAAACAGTCTGTCACCGGCTAGATTTGTGTTCATTGTTACTTCTTAACCTGAAACCCCAGGTTTAAATAACTGCCAGCTGATATTATCAATGTTTGCCTTCTGAGTCATCCAACCAGCACGATGGGCCAAGGAAGAAAACAGCACCTTTACAAACATGTCCTAATATTTCTGCTTCCATGGGGAGCAGGAGAAGCAGGAAGAGGGCATGGTAGGGATTTACAGCCTGAACCAAAATATATGTCCCATGCCAGGGTTGTACCTGTTAGGCACACGTAAACTTGTAAATCAGGTTACGAAGAGAACGGCAGGAAAACATTAGAAACATTAGACTTAATGTTTCAGTGTAGTTTCAAATTTCAGCAAGAAACTTTCTGCTAGCTTGCTTCCTATGTAAATTTGCTCCTTCACATAAACCCCAGATTTCTTTAAGTATTTATGTTTTCCTCAACAAGACTCCAGAAATTTGAAAAAAGGGAAGGAAGAGAGAAATCACTGCTCTGGATTTATGCAAAGGTCATTTAAAGAGGAACAGTCTGCCCTCCCCCACACACGTGCTACAGACAGCTTTGTTAGTATCAGCAGAGCAACCACTTACGGAGAAACACAGAATCAAGCTACTGTTGTCTTTTTCTTCTCAGCAGAATTCTGCACCATCCTGGAGCCCAGGGGACTCAGCCTTGTTGGGTGCTGAGCAACTTGGCCAGCCGCTGCTTCCAACAAAAGCAGCTGAGAGCAAGAGGCAGTTGCCAGCCTCACTCAGATTGCACAGATAAGCAATATGCCCAGACTGGAATCATCTAGGATGCATTAGCCTGGGAAATCTCTCATCTCTGCTGGCATACCTGATTTTCATTCAGGGCGAGTGTCGTTGCAACAAGTTATATGTTAGACTACACTGATAAAATTGTCTGTCAGAATCTGGGTTGGTCATCCTTATCTCAATACTAAAATTAAATATTTATATGAAAACTAGCCTTGACTTTTGTTGCACAAAGTAAATCAAAACCCAGTTGTTTTGTTCAAACTGGTGGATTGCAGATATCAAAACAGAACATAAGGAGGAGAAGCGGAAAATTTTGCATTATGGCACTATGTGATTCATTATGTTTTATCTGTGCTGCAAAATAATTTTCAAGGGTATAATAATCTCTGTAAATTATTATAGCTTCTAAACCTGATCATTACTTCAGCAGTAACAGACCAAACCCAGCACACAAATACTGCCTTTATGTCTTGGTTCAGACCCTGCTAGCAATTGTTCAAGTACAAGCACATTTAAATTATGTTTTTCTTATCTGCATCTTTTATTCAAAGGTAAGGACCCTTACCTACACTTTTGTAATACCTTGTTAAGGTTCAGGGCTTCAGCCTAAGAACAGCAAGGTAACAGCTTCTTTCAGATATTTTCCAGTACTTCTTTCCTTCAGACGAATCAAAAACATAGGCAGCACTGCATTACTCAGACTTTCTCCATGGACAAAAAACAGCCCCAGAAAGTTGCCTGGGCTCCCTGTGTGGCCAGCTGGAGTAGGCAGGTCCTTCCCAGGGGCACTTATTTCCACCATCACCACCCTCACCTCCCCACATTAACACAGGTGGGATGAATTGCCCTCTGGACATGCTTATTTAGCCTCACTGACTATAAACAGGGCTTAAGTGACTAGATGGATTGCTCAAGATAGGTAAGATGAATCTGTTACTGGACCATAAGCCTCAAGAAAAAAAAAAAAAAGTCACGCTCAGTAAGAATATGTGTGCCTTTTCCTTTAAAAGCGGTAGTCTTACCCTGCTGATGTCTCAGACTAGGATTGTGCAGCCACTGGGAACTCTGCAACTGCTCTGGCTTCCAGCTATTTCTGGTGCAGGTCTTGGTGTTGATTTTTGACCTTCTAGAGACTGTTTTGTGTAAGGTAACACTGCTCGCTCACTCTCTCCCCAAAACACACAGGAGATTGAGCAAAGCAGGCAGCATTCCATGAGGCAGGGAAAGATTTAAAGCTCTGAGGATCAGGAAAGTTGACTTTCTTTAGGAACTCCTACAGTTTCAGTCACTTATTAAAAAAGGATTTATATTTCTGAAGTAAGGATCTGTACTTCCTCCCTCCTCTGAAGCTATACATTTCTCTGCCAGACTGTGATGAAAAGAGCCCTCCCTTGCCCATAACAAGCCAGCACTGAAGTCATCCTGTTGTTCTTTTTCACCTTGCACGCATGTTGAGGCTTCTCTGTGGAAGTCTTGCTGAGACAAACATCTCTTATTGTTTCTTGTTCCTCTTTGCTCATGAGGCCTTTTTTTAATCCCAGACTTCTTCTGCACATAGTTCAAGCAAGAATGTTTCCAGTATTTCAGTGAAGGAGGATCCATACATGTAGACAATGCTGTTTTCCAATTGCACATGATCATCTGTTAAAACCAGAAATCATTTCTATGAAGAGGGTAAAGAGCTCTAACTAGGTCTTGCTCACCTCTTGTTTGAAAGCTTTCCTGCTGTGCCTAACTACAACAGATCAAAGCAGTGTGGTAGGGAAGATGAGCCCCTTTCACACCATAGCAGGGTTTGGTAGGTTACTGCTTTTGGCAGGTGGATGTGGTACCAGACACAGAGTGATTTGGCTGCAAGAGACCCCTCTCCCACCTGCATTGCTAGAGAAATGCTGCAAAGGCTCAGCATTACTCACAGGACTTTTCCCTGTTGGAAGTGAGAGAAGCAGAGGCTACATCTGCTATTAACAGGCAGTGCTCATCCTTACTGATGAGCACTGAATTTAAGGACATAGTTAGGGACTGTCTAGATTTTTTACGTGCTGGTATGCATTCCGGGCTGATCTGTGCATGTCGAGGCACAGGAGGGCATACATGGCTGCAGAGGGACTCCAGCAGCCACCTCCCCCTGCCTGACCAAGTCACTTCCATGTATCCAGTCCGTCCTCCCAGTAAAGAAAGGGTCTTTCATAAATGGGCATCACCATCATTTGCCAGAGGAGGCAGAACTCATAGGCAACCTGAACTCTGCGCAGCAAAAACATGATGAGCGCTGCAGGCTTCAGACCACTCCCAAGATCAGTTCAGGTACAATGCAGGTGTAGCCACAGGCTTTCCTTGTGGGAAGGAGAGAAAATTGGATAGCTCTATGTTATGTATCTTTGGGGTTGTTAGAATGATGAGAATAAGTGAAGCAAGATTTAGAGGTGTATTAGGCCATCTCTGACAGATCTTTTCCACTTGTCAAGAAGAGTTTCCCACTGAGCTCCTGGGAGGTGCTGAGCCCCTAAGGACTTCATGCAGAGGCTGGAATTTGCAACCACAAATGGCACTGTTTTTCTGTGCAAGACTGAACTATCAGGGAAGGTATCAGTGCAGCCTGTTGCTATTGATACTGTAAGCAGAAGACAGAAACAGTGGATCTTTTGTTTATCAGCTCTCTGCAGTGTACAGCCCCTTTGTGAATAATAAGCCATCTTTCTGCAGCTCTTGTGCAGTGCAATACATTTTCAGATCAGCTCAGCTAAACTGCATCTACAGTCACCTAGTATCAGTGAGTTAAAATAGTGCTGGTAAGAAAAATGTTGGTACAAGAAAATTCTGAGAAGCGTGATGCAAGAATAAGTTAAACCAGAGAGGACACGTTCTTTCTAATAAATGCAAGTTACTTTTAGCTGGTCTGTGCATCTCAGACTTGCTACTCATATTATGGGAATCATTGTATTGCCTCATCACAGGGCTCATGTGAGGCTCTGCTTACTCATGCTTGCAAAGCACTTCAAGATCAGAGAGAGCAGGGTCTGTAAAACCGTAAAGGATACATCATTACCATTAGTCTTTGACCACAGCAATGGGGAAATATGCTTTAAAAATGCTTCAGTTCATTATTACATTACTACCTTTTAGTAGCTGTAAGTTTAGCTGAGAACCTAGAAGTAAAAACCAGCAAGCTGCAAGGTAGCATGTTGAGACTTCATCCACCTCAGTCTAGGTGTATTTTTTTGCCACACCATAGCTGGTGCTTACTTTTAATACTGTCTTTAATACAAAGGTAATAAGTAGATGCAGAGGTAAAGTAAATGCAAATGAATCTGGGACTCACCCTAAAACATCTGTCTTCCAAAATGTTACCCTTTGGCCCATATCCCAAGTTGTTATCCTTCTCCCTGCATAAGCTTTTGGGGTCTCATTAACACACCGGGCAAGTCTACACAGCAAGAAGCTGTTAGAG
Organism: Pterocles gutturalis; assembly: GCF_000699245.1. Lineage (NCBI taxonomy): Eukaryota > Metazoa > Chordata > Aves > Pterocliformes > Pteroclidae > Pterocles > Pterocles gutturalis. Next base: position 44,296 of record NW_010122391.1, on the reverse strand, counting down.
ATCCTGAGGTAGCTTTGAGGAAACTGGCTCGTCTACATGATACATTGCAATGCCATGCACGGATGCTAGCTTAGATCCCAGAGGCAGTGTAGCTCTGTCTGTATAGCAAAGCACCCACGCTAATTAGCTCTGCCCCTGAGGATGCTGCAGGAATGGAGCTAATTAGGTATGCTAAGAGGCACCCCTGTTAATTAGCCCAGGGAGAACACAACACTAACAGCTTCCGATCATGGCATTAGCTCAGGGATCTCTACAGGGTACTTGGCGGTGTAGCATAGCTGAGCCTACAGGCTCTTTTGAGCATCATCTTGAGAACCTAAATATCTTCTTTCAATACAGTCTCACCATCTGACCCTGCTTCTGCAAGCATTCATAAGGTCTTCCTTTCGTGACGGTAGGAAAATTAAGTAAATAAATAGATTCAAAAGAAGGAAGAAAAAAGCCAGTATAAACCACACAACAATAATCTAATATTATTAAATTCAGCTACAGGTAGCAACATGCCTGTAGGGAAGCACTGGATGTTCCATGTCTTGATAAAAGACACACTTCGGCTAGTGGTACATGTTTTGCAAGCAGTGTATCTCTAAAGCTACTGTTAACTCAAGCCAACTCAGCCACAAACACAGACTATGGTATATTAAGTTGTAATCATGCAAGATTTTACATTAAAAGTTCAGGGATGAAGGAAATTATCTAGGCACATGCCCACACCTAGGAAAAATGGAGATCCCAAGAGAGCAGTTTTGTCCCCTTCCTTCTCCCCTGGTTGCACCCATGCAGGAGAACGGGGCTGTTCTGGCCAGTCCTTCTGCTTCCTCTCTCCATCAGACCCTCGGCTCACCAAGTGTTCACTGTCTGTGGCTTTGCAAGCATATATAAGATTCTCCTCACTGCTGCTGCTATCTGGCCTAGCTGCCAATGCTAAGCAATGTACACAGTTATGCTTAACTTCCAGGGGTTGCTATACAACCATGCAGGGCTAAATAACAGTCTGTCTCCACTAGAGCCAGCACAGATGAGGACAGCAAGGAGACTATCGTTAAGGAGCGCTTCCAAATGCCATTCCATCCACCACATCGTAGGTACACATAAAAACACTAAGTTAATACATTTCAAAAAGAAAATGTGCATGCTTCATGTCATTCCAGGATGGGGTTTTTTTTATGGTTCTTGTTTCTGAAAAACAGATCACAGTGATTTCAAATTATCTTCCAGGTGTGTGCATAAGAGCATCCAGTTCTTTCTCATACATTTCAGAAAAATGTTTTTGCACACGCATAACTTCTGAATAGGACCTAAGCCCTTAAGTCCTGGCTTGAGTTCTCTATCACATTGCAAAAATGCACAGTAAAATTTTAAATCAGCCTCTAGAACTTATAATGTGGAGATGCTGGAATATTTGAGACAATCAAAATTTTTAAGAAAGTGGATATTATGAAATGATAAATACCAGAGAAGAAAGAGGTTTCTTCTGGAATTAATGTGGTTCCAGTAGATATAATACATAGGTTTCTGTTGAGGATGTGTATATTTTAGGTGTATAAAATAATTTTTTTTTTAAAAAATCAGGCTCTCACCTTTTAGGTTCTCAAGAATTTACTGTTTAGGATACGGTGGGGGGGAACATATATCACAAAATCAAAGTTCAGTATTTAATCTTTATTTGTAACTTTCAGAAAAAAAACCATGGTTTCTGTTCACATAGGTTTATGATACTTGTCAAAATAATATAGTGTGCTATAGCATTTACTAATGCCAATGGGATATCTCACGCAACCTTGACTTCACAACAGGGGTTCTGGATGTATACCAGACGCACAAAATGGTCATTAACTCGATATGATATGAGAAAGGTGTTGAAGTGAATAACTTATATAGTAGTAATAGCGATTCTGTCTTGGACACTTTATCTTGCTCTTGAATGGTAAAAAAACCACTTTGACATGCCTTGTCTCCAGGCGAGTTTAGAGTGACCTAGAGACTTCTCAGTTTCATAGTTCGAAATGTGCCCCTCCATGTGTACTTGGCCAGTGCTCAGACCAAAGCTGCAACACATCACATTGTCTCATAGAGACTTAAAAGGCAGAAGAGACTGAAATTCTAGGCAGGAGAGCTCCTGACTCTATAAAAGCTGATACTGTGTGCCATAATAATGAAAATACCCCAACTCTGTTTCCAAGTGAATAAATAGCTCAGATTTTCAGCTTTACTGCCAGAGCTCAGCTAATACCCTTCAGTTTGTCCATCCAGTTTTACATCTACCAATAACTATTTTCTCTTCTTCTATCTATTCAAAACAAAACCTGAAGCACAAAGGTTATCAACTTCCAAAACCTCTTGTGCATAGACAGATCCATAAGGTCTCTGTCAGTGAGCAACAGCTCATTCATTCTCATTATACTGGCACATAAATCTTCTGAGTGACCAGGGAAATGGGAAGCTTGCTATCCTCGTAACATTCCTTGCATGCCTGCTGAAGGCATTGTGTCTATATGTTGCCCACAATTTCCATAAACACAAAGTTAAGAATAATTCAAGATACATAATGGGGAATAGGAGGGAAGGATAACCTGCATGTAAACTTCATCAAAAAGTCCTCAAAACTAATTGCTTGAGGTGGTTAGGAAAATAAGAAAAAAAACTGTCATATTTCTCAAAGGCTGACTGGCCTTAGTATATCTTTCACACCATCCAAAAAAAAAAAAAAAAAAAAAAAAAAAAAAAAAAAAAAGAAAATTGTGGTCAACACTAGAGCCAAGGTTCACAGTTTTATTCAGTTTGGAAGCCCTTAAACATTTTCTAATGGAGGTGCTACGTGGACAACAGCTTCACATTTTTCAGTTACCCCGCACTGACCTCTTCCAACAGTCCACAGAAATGAGAGATCCAGCAGACAACGGGCTACAAAGTCATCAGTAAGACAGAAAGGCTAAGGGAGCGAGCAGCAGTGTGTCCGGGGTGCAAACACGGCATTTCCCAAAAACAGCACGCTCCAGATTTGCCCAGCATGTCTGAACAGACATAGCCCATTTCTTTTGTACAAAGGAAAAGCTGCCATTTCATATAAAAAAACAAACATCTGTCCGCACTCCAAACTCCAAGAATTATAAATAGTTTGAGTGACAAATACTTCTGTCACAGTGTTCAGGATACCTTCAAAAGATATCCCTAGCACTGTATGTGATTAACCATCACCTGGCAGAGTTCACCCTTATAAATATATTCTGGATAACCTTCTTGGTTTGAACAAGAATTTGTGTGTGTGTAAAGGAAGAAGAGAAGAAGCAGGAAGGTAGGTTGTGTCAGTCACTTTTACACTTTTCAAGCTGACTGGTATAGCTTGATATCTGTGCTTTGACAGTAATAAAAGCATTAAATTCCTAAATGTTGTGTACTACGTTGCTCAACAGGTTTTATCACAGAAAAACTGAGCAGTCTTGATGAATGAACTTTCATATACAATAATGTTTTAAAAAAATTAGACATTATTTGCATAGATTGCATTAAGTTGCTTGTTTTCCACCCCTCCCAAGCATCTCAGTACCTTAGAAACAAATTATGGTCACAGGGTTATTAAAATAAAATTTGAAAAGAAAAAAAAACCAAAACTCAAAAACCTGAAGTCAATCTCAAACCACAAGACAAGGCAAACAGTACTGTGGTCTATTTTCAGACCTACTCAAAGTTATTCTTATTCTAGTTATCAAACACCCATGCATCTCCCAGCTGTCTTTTTTCCTGAAATTCTTCTATGGTATCTTCTGCAGACACATTAGATTATTTCCCTTTCAATATGTTAAGGAAAAAAAAAAAAAAAAAAAAAAGCAAACTACCCTAAAGTTACATGTGCTTCCCTTTAAGAAAAAGGGTCTCCCCAGTTCAACTTACTAAGGCGAATAGTCCTCTGTTAATGAAGTCATGCTGTGATTTCAAAAGTATCTAGATTAGGAAAGCAGTAGTATTGGTAGCAACGTCATTGTCACACAAGGTAGAAATATTCCTTCTAACCCTTTTTTATTTCCAGCCTTCCTGGGACAGTGTTTCAACCTGCACAAACCATATTCTTTGATAAATTTATAGCTCTGCTGAGAAACACATAACTCCAGAGAAAAGCACAAGGAAAGCTGTGTGAAATACTGAGGTTTAAATGCTCTTTCAAAAATATTTGCTGTCATTCTGACCCAACTGGAAGAAAAACGGAGATGAAAGGTTTGTGATAGCAGCTTGGCTCAGCTGGTAGAGCCTGAATATAGGATTTTGCCTGGTTTATTTTAAGTCTGAGCAGCTAGCAGCTGGAATATGTCCCACATGCTAACACTTGGAATTCCCCTGGAAGAAGGTTTGTTTCAAATGTAATATTGGCCCTCCAAAGCTGGTCGTCTTTCTGCTTTATTAAGTTTACATGCTCCATCATTGCCTCGAGTCTCGATGATAACACACCTATTCTGAGCGATCAAACCTCGCCAACTTCATATGAACTGTTTTAGATTTAAATGTAATCTGTTAACAATATCTGCTTGCACACACATACACATGCCGGCCAGATACTGAACAGACACAGTCTTGCAGGCTTACACAGCAGCTGTGACAACAACTGATGTCACCTCCTTTGCAGAAATTTCCACAAGCATCTTCCAAAGGCCAAGTTAAACGAGATAGAGCTTATCAGTTTCTTTAAAGTGCTCTGGATGAGACCAGTCCATGTGACCCCCTTCCCGGCCGCAGGGGTGTGGTATGTCACAGCTCCCCTATCAGCTGGCACATGGCAGTGGGAGATATGAGACAGCAGAAAAGTAGTAGTAAAAACATCACCCCGACTGCCGAAGACAGAACAAATACGCTGAGTAACTTCAGTGTGCGCACACTTACTTTCCAAAAACAGGTGGAGGGTTTTCAGCCCTGACTTCTGCTTGCACATCCCACTCAGCACAGATGGGTGGTAATATTGCCAGCGACATGTTGGAAAGGCTGTGGTTCCTTAGCTTAGTGTCCTATTAACACCTGTAGCAGTGAGCTGTGATTCTTTTTTTTTTTTTCTTCACAAATTTTTCCCCTCTTTTGGGTATTCCATGAGTTAAAAATAAATTACTAGCAGGGATAGAAATTCCCTGCCTCTGTTCTTGCATTAGAAATATTAGACAATTTCAGAAGATACTCTCCTCAGTTTTATTGATGAAACTACCACATGTTTCAAGGTTTCCCTCACTACCTGTAGCTATGATTAAATGATCAGTTTCAAAGAGTTCATTTTTAAAGCTTTCACAATGATTAATTTTATTCAAAATATTAACTACCCAATAACATATTAACAAAAGCATATATTTACATATTTGCAAAACATCTCATTTAATACTTCATCCTTGCTAGGACAAAAAGGCCCCTTACTTGCAGCAATTTAAAAACATAGCCATAGTATTAAGAATTGCATTTCGGCAGCTTGCAATTTTCACCCCAGTAATTGCCCTACATGGGCCTGTTAGCACAGAGAACAGCCTTAAACTCTTACTTCCAGCTAGTTCTCATACTTTAGTTAGCAGATATTGGCAATGCACCTTTTTTCTTTGTGAATGTACCCTTTCAATTCCTGACTTTATATGCATTTACCCCTCCTGTCACCATTCTGCTGGGCTTCATTAATAGTTTCCCCACAGTAAACATTTCTTTTTTAAAAAAGCTGGAAATATGCTGAGGGAAGAAAAAGAAACAAAAAGAAAAATAATCTGCTGTTCAAAGACAGACACCTTTTAGACTGTTGTTTTTTTTTTTCCCCCCTACATTTCAGAAGTTAGGGACTTGTCTTCCTCTTTGCAGCACAGCCATTTGCTCTTTGCAGTGCTGTACTGGTGGATATATTGCATGAATATATTCTCCTTCATTCTTCTTTCATTTTTTTTCCTTCAGGTTGTCATGCCAATCTGCTTTCACAGATTCGTACTTCACATGACTAAGAATTCACCCTTATATGGGGTCTTCTTGCACCAGAATAGTTACAGTCACTCTCGTTCACTTGGGCATGTCCCTTGTAATTGTACTAGTGGTGCAAGATGAACAGATTCTGGCATACAGCAGTGCAATGTGTAAGTTATGGATCAAGCACAGTAGTGAACAGTTTTGTATATGTGTACACAAGAATTTGGTGGCAAAGATAGTAAGAGAAACTGAAATTCAGCCTTACCCTTCATTCCTGAGGTCTTTCTCCTAGCCCTGCACTGAGTGTGGATTGACACATGTTTTTTACTATTTTTTTTAAATCAAATTTTCTGCAGTTCTGACAGATTGCTCCAATCTTACTTCAATCTCACACCTGTTAAGAATCTCACTGACTGGTCTAGCCAGATCATATGGGATGAAAAAAGATCTAGATCATCTTTACCCATTTCCTCTCAAGTGTCTGTAGATAGAAAATAAGCTTTCTAGGGTACAGACAGCCTCTCGTATTTCAACTATTTTGTGCCCAACACAAAATTGTGGCTGGAACCTAGATGTTAATGCCATCTTAAATAATAATATTTTTTCAGGTGCTGGCCAGAGTTTTAAGAGATAGTTCCAGCAATGAGCCTATTGGAGTAGCCAAGATACAGCTGCTCAAAACAGCAACATGCAGCAGTTATATACGCAATGAAGAAAGACCTCCTTCAAGAAGGCTATTAAGGACAGCTGCAGATCACTCCTCCTCAGGCTTCATTAGCTTTTTTTCATCTTCTGTAAGCCCACCCTGGGCATGACTTTAGAAGATGATTAAACCGAAGATTTGTGTGTCATACTCTCTTCAACTCCAGCTGCAACTTTTTATCCATGAAAGCCGCAGGATTCATGATCCAGGATAGAAGCCTTCCTATCGCTGGTATTTCTTTGGCATGCTAGTTACAATCACTTCTCCCACCATAACTTATTTCTGAACTCTCTTTGGTTAAAGAACCTTAATCCTTGCTGGAACTGTATAAACAGAAGCATGGATCGCCAGCCACCTAAAATCACTTATGAGCCCTAGGCTATGGCACCAAAAGGCCTTTCAATATTCCCCCAGCAAGCCTTCCACAGAGATATAAGGGCTTTTGTGCCCAAGTTCACTTTACTTTTATGCTGGAGGGATGCTCTAAATGGTCCTGTTATGTACAGGACACATATATTTATATGCAATCCTGCCCATACAGATGGTGAGATGCCAGCTATGAATCAACAGAATTTATAAAGCTTTGCCAAAGGCACTCATAGCTGTGAGTTGCACACATGGGTTAAGTGCTAAAAAAGGCCCTGCTTTCTTCACACCTGAAATATGGGCCCGTAGCCCCTACATCTACCAAATCCACATGCCAGTGTGTGATAGCCTGTGCACAGTGAATTTTAAATGCAGGCACATGACCTCAGATTCCATTCATAAAGGGTGATCTGTACTGCAATGTTTGAGCCTTACGAGTGCAAACAGAGCAGAGGCACTACAGGGCTTATGGGGAAAAAAACAACTATTCCATGTAGAAGGGAAGTTGGCTTGCTTTAAGCAGAGGTGTTAATAGACTAAACTTCTTCCCCAACACTAGCCTGCTTACCTGAAAATAAGAAAACATCTACTGATGTAGTATTATATTTATTTGAGATGGGTATCATGTCCCACACTTGTTAAACGTCTTGCTACATTTCAGACTAGGTAGTTAATCTGAATGCCAGCTATAAGAGTCATTTACTAAAAAATAAGCCTTGGACAACTGTGCTGCAACTTTAGTAATTTGGGGGCAGAGAGGCATGCAGATCATAGTACACAAATAGGGCTGAATTTAAATGAGCAGCTTCAGAATAGATGCCTTCCCCACTTCCACTGGGTTGGGGATAGTTAATAAGAGCTGCATCTTGAATGACAGTAACAAGACAGGGACTTGGCACAGAGAAGACTTGCTTCATCACAGAGATCTACCATGGTAAGGATAAAACCAGCAGCAACTGCAGCAGGGGTAATGGTGGCAGGACTACCAAGACCTATGGTAGAAAAGGTATTTGCATCCCTCTCAAAGGTAACATAGCTTTGTTTCCTAAACAAGGCTTCTTCTCCTACCCCTGTCTCCAGCATGTTTCAATCACAATGCCCAAGCAATGGCAAAAGTGAGAATACTTAGGTAGACATGACATTAACAAATTAAGCACTGGGCCATCAGCTGCCCTGGCTGCACCCCCTAGCCTCCTGTCTTCCTCCATCAGCAGCAAATTAGTTTCCTCTGCCAGCATAAGCATGCATGTAGCAAGTCCCTAACCCTATCAAAATGAGTAAGGCCTGGGAATGGGGAAGACAAACATCTATAAAAAGTGTTTAAACTGTGCTAGACAGTTTAAACTGAGAGAACCAAGCAAACTGAGAGAACCAAGCAATTGTGCAGCTGTGTGGGATCCACTGAGGGTATGGGACAACCTCCTCACCTGCTTTCCTTCCAAACAAAACTGCAATAGGCATGAGCCAGAAAGCATCTCACCAACAGCAAATGTCAGTGTTGAGGAGCAAAGCCCTGTTGATGTAAAGTGGGCAGCAGTGACCAAGGGCACTTGTTCTCCCAGCAAATCCCTCATACCTTAGGGGGATGCAGGACTTGCATGGATGGGCAAGACATAAAAGTCTGCATCTTCTTCATTGCAGTTTAAGTATGTAGCTACTCCTGCTTGGTTCAACTTCGTTGCTTCAGGTTAGATACACCCTCCCTTACATTTTATTTTCACCCTAAAGGGGTTTAGAAGAAAGACAGTGTCTAAGGTCATACATCCTGAAGTGGGAAAGCAGACATAAAGCTGCTAGGACACTCAGTGGAAATGCTGCTGATCAGCTGCTGATCTGTGAGGCAGGGGCTCCCTGGACATCCACACCTCAGTGGAAGTCCTCCCATAACTGCTTCCCTCAGGACTCTCTTGTTTCTTGTTTAAGCTTCTCTGCAATAACCGAGTGACAAAAGATCTAGAAGATTAAATGAAAAAAAATGGCACTTACATCACATACTCCTATTTATACTCATGAAACTCTTAAATCTTTCTTAAATCTTCTTCCATGAAGTGACCCATGTACTTTTCTCCTCCCAGAACTGAAAGTGTCTGCACTTGAGGGAGGACTTTGATTTTGCTCTGTTTGTAGAAATGAGCATTTGTATTTAGGTGTGTTTGGTTTTTTAGTGTTGGTTTTATATGCTCTGTAGAGCAAGTTGCAAGGCTGCTTGCTTTATGGAGTTATACAACATAAAGAAATAATTTCCCATTAATAGTCCAAGGCAGATCATGCAGGGTCATTTGCTAAGATATTGGAGTGCTAATACATGGTATGCATGGGCACCTTCACATGTATCACACACACCTACTTGCCTGGAAGAAAATCAATAACTCCCAATACCAAAGCTTGCATTTGTCTGCTCTCATTAGCCAGTGGGATGGTGCCCTAGGGAGGGCTACAGGCATTCCATTACTTAGGATCAGTGCCTGAGCAAAATGGAAAGGCTGCTAAAAATAAGCAACATTTGCTCAATGGTATAAATAACAAAAGCGAGAGAGAAAGAAAAACAGAAAGAGAACAAGACGAAAATGAAAACTGGCCCCAGACCAGGCCTTGCAGAATGACTAGTCACCTCCTCATTGCCAATTCTGTCACCATCTCTAGTATGGGCAAGATACTTTCCACTGCCAAGTGCCTTCAGCTTCTTTCCCAGGAGGACCATTACCTGCAGATTCACAGTGGGCCTGAGCACAGGAGGTAGCTCCCACAGCACACGTCTTTTCCTAGGAGTTTCAGGGCTTGGGTATATTGAAACAAAGACAGAGTAGTTCACAAGCAGCACAATGCCAATGTGATCCCTGCAGTAAGTTGTGAATCAAGTATTTGGTTTATCTCTGTTTTGTTCACAAAGGGAATTATGCAGGATGGGGGGATGGATAGAAAGGCTTGCACTTCCATAAAGCTATTATCATTAAAAATTTTATCCTCTCTTTATTAAAATAGAAATAACTTTTGGATTCACATTTTTCTAACAGACTTCCTTAGCATATAGCTCCCAGAGCACACTTGGCTGCCTATTCTCAAGTATTAAAGTTGAGAAAGCTAAGAAGAGCCTATCTATATTTGGAGAAAAATAAGACTAAGCTAATTAAAAATTCACCCTTGCCCTGTATTCCTAAAAGCACTGTACACCCTCATGGCACCAGACATTTCAGGGTGGGCTGCCTTTCTATACAACTAGAAAGCTTAAAGCCAAGTATGCTTCTGGTTACTTTTCATTTTAGGCTCTCATTAATGAATAATGAATAGTAATTGGGAACCAGCTCCCAAAGTAGCACACTCAATTTCTCCTCTGCTTCTATTTCAATGTATTCTATTGTAACAGAGCACACAAAAATATCTATTAGCCCTACAATTAAACAAATAATGGTATTAACAACTCCTACTCACCCCCTTAAGCAGGTTTAGCTAGGAGAGCTGAAGCAGCTGTCTGTCCTGTGTCTCTGCCAGAGGTCACCATCCTGCAGTGGGATCAGCTGATCCTCCTGGATAAACTCCTGAGCCAGTGCAGTCTACAGGCTACAGCACTAACATAAACCACCTCCAATTTCAGTTTACTCTGGCAGCAACCTCCTAGAAAAATAAAAGGCAGGAAACCTAAGGCTGGTAACTGTTTCATCTGTTAGTATCAGATAAATCCACCTTTGATTACATTTCAAAGCCCTAAAAAACGGAACAGTCAAGAGGGTTTATAATAATGTTCTGGCTTGCTATGAATTAACATGAATTCTCGTAATGAAAAAGGTTACTAGCGTAACCACTGAAACATACTCTTAAGAGCTAAGAAAGGTCCTCTAAAGTTTATCCAGGTATGTATAGATTTTAAACATTTTCAAAAATAGCTAAAGCTGTTAACTCTATGACATAAAGCTATTTTGAATCCTAGGACTAGGACAAATTTGGGTATCTCCATATGGTTCTGACAATGTTGCAACATCTAAACTATCATAGCTACAATATAAATTCTCAAACAGCAGAAAGGTGAGAGAAGGACAAGGGTCCTACTCCAGTGAGGTTATTTTTCATGTCAGACCAACAGATGATTGGCTCAAAAGCTATCAATGTCCCTTTGGCATCCAAAGTGAAGATACAAATTCTTACAGTGGATTTGCTTACCGGTAACTATAGAGAAAACAGCAGGTGGTTACAGTTAAGTTTCTGGTGCACACATTTTATATGGTCAAATTCACACGAAACCTAGAAAGATGTCAGTTTAGAGTAACAGTGTGAATGAGGAGAGTGCTAAACAGTAGGTATACTTTGAAAGCAGGAAAATAATACAAAAGGAGTACCACGGTCTCCACAGTGCTGGGACCATGTGCAACAAGAGAGGATTAAAAAATTGAGGGCAAGATTTATTATGCTTAGTCTAGCGTGTGATGCTAAGGCATTTGAGGCTGGGAGGTGGGGGAAGACTGAAACAATGAAGAACTTTCAAAAGGAGAATGATTTGTGATATCTGGAAGTGTTTTGTTTTACAGCCCTTGAACCAAGCTTATATAGCTGCAATACCACAAAGTCCTGGTAGAGGTGCATTGCGCTGAGATGAGAGGATCTTCTGTTGTGGCTTTCACCACACGTGTCCTAGCTTCCTACATACAGTTTGTCCTGATACGGCTCCAGCTAGCCCCAAGACATCAAACCCTGACACAACTACCTCATGCACCCCCTCTCTCCCGTGCCACCCTTCCAAACAGCACAGGCAAGCCCTCTTCTTCTCCACTGCATTTGTAACTCTGAGCACTTCCCTGCAACTCAGGCAAATTCAGAGTAGGTATATCTGTACAGAGACGAGCATGATCTGGTGTCTAGCACGTAAACACTGCCCAAAGTCAGCCTCTAAACTTGCTGTGCTGCATTTTCAGGACTATCTGATTTAAGCATTCCAGAAACACTGTGAGTACGAGAGAGGAGGAGAGGGAGCGTGACACCGCTGGCTTGTAGCACACATGGCAACAGCAGGCACGGTGCCAGCCAGCTCCCTCACGGCAGGGAGCCGGCCCCGCTCACCCCAAAGCAGCTCACTCTGCTATTCCCATCACAGGCTGCTCTGCAGAGCCTCTGCCAGCCCGTGGAGGAGGGCACAGGCACGTGATACGGATAAGCAGGAACTGGAACGAGATGGCACTAAATTAATTTCCCTTTGCATGACCTATGCACTAGATTTTCTGGCATCTCAAAAGGCACAAAGAGGAACCCACTGGAGTAAGCAGGGCCCTGCGTCAGCAAAACACTTCATTTCTCACCTGAACCGCCCAGGCTGGCAGAGCTGTGAAGGTAAGGATTACTCATGGCTTCAAAGTGCGGTACCATGTGTTTAAGGGATGACTACGGAGGGGCAGGGGGAGTATTCATCTTGCTTTCCTTTCTTCCTTCTTTACAATAACTTAGAGTGCACAGTGAAGATATGAAAGACGCCAATTGTGCTCTAAAAAAAAATAAAATAAATCAATACACGGAGAGGGAGTTCACTGGTTTATTACCAGACAACACACCTACTACAAAATACTCTGTAGATGACCAAACAGCAAATACAATGACATCACCACAAGCATCAAGAAAATAAAAACTGAACAAGAAAAAGATTTATCTTCATCTTGCCTAATGTGAGTAGCCCAAAGAAAAAAAAAGTCTTGACAATTGTACCCAGTTAAGAATTGAGGAAGGTCTATCTGTAAAAATACATTTGAAAATAAAGGTCACCAAATCTGACCTGTATTGTTCAGCCAATGAAATTTCTTCCACATACGCTTTTGTCTATAGCATTTGCTTGCTGCAACTTTTTTTATTAAATATTTCAGCCAACAAAAGGAAATAGCAAAACCAGAAAGGAGACAATACATTATTTTTCAGGGAAACTGGAAACTAATTCAGCAAAGTGGGTCAAAGGAAACGCTGAAAAGTACAAATCCATCCTACAGTTTAACTTAAGCCAGAAAGTACTAGTGTACACACAGTTTTTGTAGCACTTAATAGATAGCTTAAATTTGGTTTAGAAATCAACAGAGAGAAAGCAGAACAGTCACCAAATGCAAATAAACGGGCCACAGCATTTGGGACTCTGGAAAAGGCTATCAGTAAAATAATATAGTAGCAAACACATGTATTTGCCAAAGATCATGCAAGCCCCTTTACAGCAGGAAAGGCCTGCACTGAGAAATGCAGAAGCCCATTATCTGTTTATCCACAAAAGCTGCAGGTTGAAGAAAGGTACCTGAGAGAGAGTAAGGGCAGGAGGGGGCTGGAGGTCAGGAGAAGTTCCAGTGACAAACCATCTTCCTCCTTTAGATGAGGCTGATGGTGGCTTTAGCTGCATTACAAGGGAGCAAAGCAACAGAAGAAGGCCTCCCTCACAGCTGGATTAAGCGAGATCATAAACAAAATGGAATTATGCATCTGCATAGCCCTCAGAGAAGAGAAATTAGCTAAACCAGGAAAAAAGAACAAAAGAGTGGAACCAGAATGGAGCAGGGGAAGAGGGTCAAGAGTGTGGAGCAGGGGTTACATAGCCCAGGAACATACTGCTGGGAAAGGTTCCTGCTGGTTACAAGCATCACCACCTACTTGCAGGGTAGCTGTTTTGAGCTCTGTTGTGGGGAGCACTGTGAGCAGCAGTAGGTGCATTAGAGAGGTGGGAAGGACTCATCACAGGCTGCTGTGTTGAGCTCTGTGACACTCCACAGACACGTCTTACGCCAGCTTTCTTCCTCGCAGCAAACTTCAAGGCAAAAATGTTTACAGCAAGTAAAACCTTTAAAGGGAAAAGGCAAGTATTGAGAAGGATTGTTTGCAGCCATCAGACTTGTGCCCTGTGTTATGCCTACAAACGCAAAGTAAATGAGAGGTGATTTGGCAATGGTGTGAAGAGGCTGTCACTCTGAAACTCCAGCCTCTCCCTCAGTTTCAGGCCGTGCCATGCCTCCTACTTTACTTTCAAACAGCTAACTGGCAGAAAAATCCATGATGTAAGCTAGTAACTACACAAAATTAGCTCTAGCCAACTGTGAATTCATTTGTTCTTTCTATTTGCAGTCTCTCCTTTGCTCAAACATAAAACTTGGTACGAGTCAGCATGTTTCACCACATTTAAAATTATAACAAGGGCAAAGGCACAAAGAAAAATATCACTAATGCAAAAGATGAACAAAAATCCAGCCTAGGGACAGTCACGGCAGCAGAGTTATTTAGTATAACTGAACTACTTTATTGCTATCTTTCATTTTCTAGTTCTAGTCTTGCTTTTTTGCCCTCAAAAAAAAAAAAAAAAAAACTTAAAAAATTGTAATCTCTTCCTATGGGTGATTAGGAAAAAAAAAAAAAAAACCAAAAAAAACCAAAAAAAACCAAACCCACTACACCAAAAACCCAAACAACCTGCCAAACTAACTAGTTTTCATGCTGATTTGTGGAATAAGACTTTTTTGTGCAAGCTTTAAGTACCTCTACATGATTAATAGCAAAATAAACACTACTTGCCAATAAATCTGCACTAATCTAATCTAACAGCATCTAACCGCTCTCTGTGTTTCCCTATTGTTATACCCCACTGAATGATTTTGCTAGCCCTCCCCTAAACCCGTTGCTTCCTGTACCTCCTGCATCTCAAAGGCATGCAAATGAATCTTTAACAGCTTTTCTTTTTCTTCTTTAGCACATACACTTTTTTTTTTTTCAACAGGCTAGAAACAAACACTCATGTATTTATTTACATTGTGATAGTCTCCAAAGGCTCCATCCAGTGCTGTGGTTAAAGCAAACAACCAATCAGCAAAGCAAGTCCAGAGTTCAAGCAGCAGCAATCAATGGGCTGAGCTCCTACCCTGGCAAACTGCAGTGTGCAGGTACCCACAAAACAGAGAGGTGGTCACTGCACTCCAGCAGCACTGTGAGGTATAATTGCTTCCTCCGCTAAATTGTTTTGTATTTGAAGTATGGGAATGTTATTTTCTCTTAAGTAGGGTTTCTACCCTTTACATCGTCATAAAAACCGGTTTCCGTCACCTCTGTAGAGGTATGAGAGGTATTGCAATAACTAGGCACAACCCTTATTCCCCTGTCATCTATGTGGGTAGGTCAAGCATTACTAGAACAAAGCCAAAAAACACACAGACAAATGGAAGTATAGTTTCTTGACTTAGATAAGATAAAAAAAGTCAATAGGCCCCTAGATCTATACTGGGACACACTAATTAAAGCCTCATCCCTCTTAAGGAATCTATTTCAGTTAAGTAGAATCATTTTGATTTAATAAGCTCTATTTTGGTTAAATCCCAGGCAACACACCTATGAAGCAGTCTGCAAACTTTTAACAGCAAAGCACAGCATGTAGTTCAACTGGGACTGCCCACCACAGGAAACCACGGGGCTCTTACTTTTGACTGAAACGTATTCGTGTCCCCTTGCAATGCAGTGACTCCAAACAAGCACAGAAGAAGAAAGTTCATTATCTGTCACTCTCGCCAGCGCTGCCTCTGGCAAAACTTACTGCAATAATCAGCCTACACTGCTTACCTTGCTGCACAAAGCGCTTCCCCACCTCTATCTGAATAACTATGAAGTCACTTTTTCTTCCTGGTTGTGTGATGCAGCTTCTGAAAATGCATCACTACAGATCAGAATAAAAAACAAACCGCAAGGCTGGCTCTAGCACAAACAAGAAGACTGCCCCTCCTCATCATCACTCTTGCCTGTAAAAGGTGGTGGTCAAAACAGCAAGAGCTGTCAAGGGTTAGTTTTGCCATGAGGTTTACCTAGTGGGAACCTTTAAGAACATAAATCCAGGCTTCAGGTGAGGATGCCAAACTGTGCCAGTGATGTTAGGCAGAGGTCACTGAGGTGCCCTTTCCGCACTTAAAATAATTCAAGATGGCATTTGTCCTAGAGGAGGAGGAAAGCAGGAAAATTACAGCTGAAAATAGAGATTATTCCTGTATTTTGGGGCCAGGAAATGTCTACCACCTGAATACAAGAGATCTCTCCCCTTCCCTAGTCAATCAAAACAGGCATTTCGGGAAAAGTGGGCACCTCCAGATGTTCTCAGGAACCACCTGCAAACATCCAAGCATATTTAGGCTGAGTTTCAACCAGGTGGCTGGCAGAGAGAATCATCCTGCTCTTGCAAGAAATTCAGTGTGTGGCCTTGATTTATTTGCACATGATCAGCACTAGAGAAGAAAGTTTTCTGCTCCTTTTCTTTTCTTGTATAGATGCATTATATGAAAATAGGCAGAAGTACTGGCTGTTAGCCAGGGGCCATGGAAGGGAGGAAAAAAAGGTTGATACTTCTTTATTTATAGGGAATCTTCACTTTTAGTTTTGGAAAGAGATTTTTAAATGAGATCACTGTACCACAAAAGACCACTGCAAGTAAGAAAGAAAGGGGAATTCTCAGTTGGACCTGGTGACAGGTATTAGGGTATTATTCCAAAGTAACACAAATATCTGAGAAAATATTTGAAGAAAAGCTTTCATTATAGAAAATTAGGGATCATCACAGCTCAGAAAGAGGAGAAACAGCCATCTAAGAGCTTGACAGAAAATGTAATGTTCCTCCCCCTTCCCTTCGAAGGTCACCTTTCTTCTTGGTGAGACTCCACCCACCT
>NW_010122391.1:0-27642 GCF_000699245.1 Pterocles gutturalis | reverse complement strand
CCCCCCCCCCCCCCCCCCCCCCCCCCCCAAGAATGGGTGAGCAAACAAAAATGCATCACATACATCTGCTGATCTAAATTTCCCATGAGGTTCTTTGGTTTTTCCTCCCACTTATCCACTATTGATACTTCTCTATGTATCTAGAAATGAGTTAGTTTATATCAGAGGAGTGAGTACACGTCTATATCCTGATCTAACTAGTAAAAGATGACCCTGCCTGTAGATGTGCTTTTAGGAACTGCTGTTTGAAGTAGGCAGCACCAAGGATGGATTAAAAAACCCTGGGTGAAGTGCAAGGTACAGCTGGATTATAAAATGAAATTGCATTTTCCGAGGCCCCTTTCCCCACACGCCCAGCGCCATGCTCCCCAGGTGCTGCGCTCATGCCCTACAGATATGCATAAACTGCAGTACAAAGCACAGTTGGCTGCTAATTTGGATTTAGCCATTTCACACTTGCAAGCCAGGGATTCAAAGCCAAAGACCCGGGCCCCCTCCTACTTTCCAACACAGAAACAATTTAAAACAGAGCTAACACCTATGTAGTACTGATTTGGTTATCTTCAAAATCCCCATTGTTCTGTTTAAAGAGCATATCCTCCTAGAATAGCCTCCTTTTGATAAAGAACTCCTTCTGCATGTCAGCCAAACAAGAGTTTTGGTCTTTATCACAAGTGGACCAGCAGCAGAAACAGTGTGTGGCAAAGCGGGGGAGGAGGGGGTTTTAGCTGAAAATAGAGTTCATTGTCAGCTGGACTTTAGACTCAGGTTTTTAAATAGGTTTTGGAATGTGGATATGAAGCAGTTAAAAGAACCCTACCTCCAGCCCTTAAAGGAAGGAATGTCCATTCACACACTTAAAAGCATAGTAGGACCTCAGGTAATGGGGTCATTTGTGTGTTGTACACAAAAGTTTCTTGTATAAGGAGATCAAAATATACAGAAAACAAAATATTAATTCCTCAGGAAACAAAAACAAAACAAAACTTCCTTAAACAGAAATACACAACTCAAAGTATCCTTTTTTTTAAAAAGTTTCAAAAAAGGGATGATGAAATTCAGTATTTTCAATATGCATTTTAAAAAACCCATAACAACAGACATAATTTTTAAAAGTTGTGTAGGCCAGAGATTTCTGTGCCTTTTATATGATTTGTAGGAAATTAATGGAGGTGTTACAAGTTATTGACTCTTTTTACACTTCAGATATGCATTTAGTGGAATCTGACCATTTCTGAAATGTTTATGAAAAATACTACTCTTTTTGGTAAAATATCATTGGCATGAGTTTATGCCACTACGTAGTTTGGTTATATACTTTACTTCCAATATCCTCTCAGCAGAGGTGAAAATGGTTTTACCTCTTCAATTCTTAAGATTAGTGGGTATGCAAATGTGATACACGCACTCTAAAATCTGTCACAAGAAAATGTTACTTTGTGTGTTCCTTAAGACAAAGCTATCCTAAGGCAAGGTGATCCTTAAAAAGCTTATATGACTGATTTCAGTAATAATCATCAGCACATGTGTGAAATAGTAAAATGGAAAAAATGTACACCCAAATACAAAAATAATGACCAAAGGAAAATACAGCCTAAATGCCATTTATAGGCTATCTTCTAGAAACCACGCAACTCTTGCGATATCCATGTGTTTTGCTAGCAACTGCATAAAATGTTCCTGTAGTTACAGAAGAGACAGTACTCCTACCATAGTCTTCTGTTAAAAAATGCTCTTAGGTCAACAAGGCGCCAGGGAAACAACATCACTTTGTTTTAAAATGTTTGCTGAAAAGCTGTAAGTGGCCTAAACAACACAAACTTCAACATCTTCAGCAGTGCTATCTCCTGTCAGGGCTGACAGCACACCCAGGCCGTGGGGTGACCCCAGATTGCACAAACAGCCTAGACCTTGGATAAGACAGCTGAATTCGGAAAACACTGGCGGTCGGTGCTGCCTGGTGTCTAGGTTTCCCACAGATAGAGCATCTGGGCAGCGTTAACTGTGGCATCCTGTAAACACTGGCTGGATGATAATAGAGTATAAGGCAGGCAACAAAGTGACAGTGTAAGACTGTTTTCCTCTCTTTCGGTGGTAATCAGATGGCATAGCCAAATGTTGTGCCTGTGGAAATGAGCTCTGGAAGTAGTTAAAGAAGTGTTTACAGCACAGTCTGCAACAGATAAGGAGACAAGATGCTCTTCAAAAGTCAGGGAAATCTATCAGAGTGTAAGGGTTTTTTGTCCTGTTCAACACCAAGAGCTACAAATACCTCAAACACAACTTCAGCCCGGAAATCAGAGCAGCTTTTCAGCACATTTCCAGTGTTAGGAGCTAGCGACACTGGGCAAAGTCTGGGTCCACTAACATCCAATGGCAAAGCTCCCCACTGGTCAAAGAGGTGGCAGAAGTTCTCAAAAAATCTTACATAGAAGACAACAAACATTTCAGGTCTTGCCATTACTCGTTAAACAGGCCAGCCAGTCTACATGCACATACAATACATGAAAATCATCAAATGAGACCAGAAAAACTTGTATAAATTGTTGTACAATTGATAGGAAGGAACCCATTTGATTTTCTTTTTACTAATGAGGTTTTTCTACATCTTGGTGACAAATGTAAAATATTGCCTCGATTGTATTTTCAAAAGAAATATAAGTTAATTCCATTCACTCAAGCCTCCATACTGAGAAATGAGAAACAGCAAGGATTGCTGAACAGATCTTCCTCCCGTTAATATAATCTGACTTCCTTGTAACAACTACAGTAATTGCTGCTGCAGAACAACAACCATTTTAAATCCATTTTGGCTAGCCTTTGCTTCAGTTCAGTGGCTGAATGGAGGAAGAGGACTTCTTCATGTGACCACTCTCCAGAAGTTCTACTTGGACTGCTGACGATCACTCACAATATGAGAGCCTGGTCTGTCCAGCAGCTAATTTTCATAAGTTATAAAAAAGATGCAACAAATGAAAATAAGTAACTCTTATAAATATAACAGTTGTTCATGCTTGTAAAAACCTAGAAATCTGCTATTATAATGAGGGCAGTTGCATTTTATGTTCGTCTCAGATTCAACTGCAAGAAAAGAGATACAAGTTATCTATGCTTGTGGAGACTTTGTTTTCAAGAGTTTGGATTTTGAGCCAGGTTTTTGTTTTGGTTTTTTTTTTTTTTTTTTTTTTTTTTTTTTTTTTTTTGAAACTAAATAACCTACATTCAAATAAAGCATATGTTTTTTCTCCATGTAAAGAAAGAAATGCTTTCATCTTTTAAAGTCAGACACAACTGAAAGAAGCTTGGAGACCAAAAAAAGGAGAAAAGCAATAGATTTCTTTTTAATGAAAAAGAATGGATTTACCTAGTAAAGGAAAGATTTAAATGTAAGGACTTTGAGCAACATTGCCAAAAAAAAAACCAACCAGTCCATGCATTCATACTATCATGCTGCAGACAGAGAACCATGCAAGTAGCAATTATGTGCAGGTATGTGACTGAGGAAAACTGATAGTTTGTTATGGAATTAAACAGAGATGAAAATTAGCTGCAAACTAAAGGTGGAGAGGAGCAGAGTCCAATTTTGGACCTAGGGCTCTGAGACCATGCTTTAAATATTTAGAATACAAGCTCAGGATCATCAAGACTGCTGTGAAGGGAATCTAGGTTCACTTCAATGACACAGAACAACTCCTCTAAGGAAATCAATTCATACCACAGAAATGTGGAGGCCCATCAGATAGCAGAGATGCTTACAGCAAAAATAGAATCCCCTGTTCTCAGTGCTCCTTTGTGCAGCTTTTACAAAATAAACATTTTTCTCCCACTTTCCCTTACTTCTTAACAAATTTGCAAATAATTATGAAAAGAAAACAGAGACAAGATTGCATCTGGTTTGTCTATGGCGCCATTTGTTGCTATAGGGAGACTACTTGGAAAAGGTGATGAGTGGTAAGTTGGTGAATTATATTAATAGAGAAACAATAGACAAATTGCTCTCAATGCAGTGCTTAACCCTTTAGTGTTAACTTTTCTGTTTCTCCCTCTTCTTCAGGAGGCTCAAGCAGAGGACAATTTTTACATCTCACTGCACAGGCTGCTAATTGTTTTCCCCTCCAAAATGTTAGCATTTTTCTCCTTTTCACTTCCATGAGCACTGTGCATGTAAAACACTTTTTTGGAAGCATGGGGGAAGCAGCCCACTGAAATGTTTTTTTAAATGTTGTTTTGGTTTTTTTTTTTTTCCCCGATTTGGGTCCTTAAGCAGAACTGAACAACATTTCAGACTTTAGTAAGAAGGATGATTTGTAACTTCAGCACAAGTCAAACGCCATCTAATGCTGTATTTTTTCCTGAAGGTGTGGATGGAGAATGCCTAGGTTTAAGGGAAAAATTCCACCACTAATACCCACCAAGCAAACAGAGAGCTGAAACATGCAAGCCACTAAGTATTTATTTTAAAGATAGTTTTGTTGAATGTAAGGAGCATACCTTCAAGAGCCTTTAATAAAGAAAAAAAGAGGCTACATAGAAATTATTTGCAGTTTCCCAATAAGTGCATCAATTTACTTAATTAAATATTGCTTTCAAAGTTTCAGTCACAATAGCTCTTGTCCCTTGCCAGTTGCAGTAAGACACATTGAACAAGGATGTCAGCTGAACACTAGCATTGATGTTAATGCCAACTGTCCAAAGCCTTGCCAAGTTGCTGACGTTCAGAACAAGGACTCCCTGGTTTTCAGCTCTTTTTAAGGCTTTGTCAAAGTACTGAAATTCTAGGAGCCCATTTTTGTGCATTTTGCAGAGACATACAAGACCTCATTTTTTCAAAGAGGACAAGATCCATCTACCATGCTGAGGTTTTTTTAATGGAAAGCGTTTGTGTCAAACTATTTTTGTTTTCACTGCTGACTAACAGATTTTGGTCCCACATTTTGTTTCATTAGATTTAAGCTCACTTTGCAAGTACCCTCCTATTTTAACTCAGATGGAAAAAATAAAAAAAAACTCTCCCCCAACATGCCAGTCATTCTCTGAAATGAATCTCCCGCATTCAGATTACTATAGCGTGGCACCTACTTTTTTTTCTTGGTTTCTCTTTTCTACACAGGACATGGAAACCCAGATGCATGCCAGTAAATAGAGTTCTGTAGTTTTGCCTGCTTCCTAAATTAACTCCAGCCTACTAATTTTTAGTAGAATAATTGTTTTCTCTTCATCTAAAAGCTATGTTTCTAAGCAAGGGAAGAATCCAAGAACAAAACCAGTTTCGATCAATATTGTCATTCTGCAGCTCCCTGAGAACCCCATCAGGATTGAAAGGTAAGATCATACAAAGAGAAGTCAGAAGAACAGTGAAGACAAACCTCCCCTCCTACCTCCCACTTGCTTCTTTTTCACTTTCAATGATAGAGGCATAAAAAGCAACAATAAGATTTGTCCAGTGACACTGGAGGCAACATGTGATACACACACCTATGGAACCTGTTCAATTACCAGCAGGCTTCATATGGGCTTTCATTCCTCTGAAACAGAAATTGCATCAATGAGATTTCTTGTAAGGGGATGCTTCAGCCCAGTAAGAAGCCCCAGCTTCTTACTGTCTTGGTCCTTGTGAGGTGCATAATTGGTCACTGATACTGCCTAATCATCCTCTTTGTTGTCAACTTCATTCCAGAGACAACTGCATTTTAACTTTGACATACTGAAGACATGCAGCTAAGGCTCCCATCTTCTCAAAATAAAGCTATTGTAATTTTGACATCTTCCCCCTTGACATTCTCAAAATCCACTCTTGCACTGTCGTTCCATCCAAAGTCAAAGTATAGGGAGCGTATACAAAGTACAAAACCTTGCCCTTTCTGAAGGCATATTCAAGGCTGCCTCCTTTCTTTCTTTTTTTTTTTTTTTTAAGATACCTTTAGTTAATCCCACTTTAATGCCTAATATCAGACAAGTGAGTTTATTATTTGCTTGGGCATAAACCAAATTATTTTATATCATAAGGTCTAATCCATATTTGGAAATTTAGATTTTAGGACACATCATTTGCAACTCAATGAATAAAACTTTTCTTTAAGGATTAGTGAGCTCCTAAAAAGCACAATGTGTCACGATTCATTTAAAGTCAATTATATTTTAGTGTAACACAAACACAGACCATGCCCAATAACAACTTAGAAATTTTTAAAAGGAGTTTAAAGAAGTCCCAAATCTAGTCCTGAATTCATATGACACACACACAGGTCTTTAAAACAACATTTCCACTCATCTGATGCAGCAGCTTGTCCTCATAGCCTTATTATCTGTCTTGGATTTAGTCTTTCAAGCAGAATTAGAGACTTGGATTCCAAATGTTTAATCTAAATGCCATCTCAGGATAGCAACAAATGTCACTGTGGTATACAGCTATGGGAGGGGAGGGGAAAAAAAATAAATCTGAACTGTCACTCTTCAGACCTACTGTCGTCAGAAGGAACAGGGGGCTCTGAACACCTCATAAGACAGAGTTCTGCATTTTAATTTAATTACAATTGTAATTTTACTCAGAAGACAAAAAACAATAACTGAATGTCTTCTTCATGATTCCCTAGTGCATAAGTTGCACGTTGCATGTTCTCTCCATTGCTTTGTCCAGGCCTCCAAAGCCTTAGAGAGACTCTTGCACCATTTCTTGAGGCATTTGTCCCAAAGTTTCAATGGCAAACCAAATAAGAGGCACAGAATGAAAGGGACTATAACAGCAGAGGGTGATTCTCTCTGTTGTGTAACATCACAGCTTGAAATTATAATGAAATTAGTCATACAGAAAAAAGCAAACTTATAAATCATATTAAATGTAAAAATGCTTCATATTCTTAAAGACCTCCTTGTATCCCAGTGAATTAATGAGCCAGTTATGAGCACTACGAAATTTTGCCTACAGAACCAAAGAGGCTGGATGAACAAACACGGGAAAGAAGGACCAAGCGTTCAGTCTTTGAACTTACAGGTGTGAGCTTGGTGCCTTCAGCATTATGACCATGACCTGGTAGGTAGAGTGGGGTCTCTTTACTGCTGCATTTTTGCCACTTTCCTGCAATGCTAGCTAACATCTGTCTGAATTCTGTTTCTCCTTGTAAAATGATACATCATTCTTATCCTGATGACCCAGCTAACATACCCAGTGCTCAAATCATTCTTTTGCATCTAGAGTTCCTTCTATTTTTTGCTGCCAACATCTGAGACAAAAAAAAAAAAAACCAAACAAACTATGTTTTTCTTTTATGAGTGAAGGTCTTTCCATAATTCATCTCATCTGCTTTTTCGCTCCAGATCTACATACAGCCCAACAGATTCTAACATCTGGCATTTCACCATTTAATCAGTCCTGGAAAACCGACATTTATTGCACACTGAAATAAAGACAGACTAACAGCATTTATTCAATATAGTGCAGTTGGTCACTATTACTAACTTAGAGTGTGTCATGCACTCCAAACACTGTTCACATGCAGTGCAACTGCACCATCTAACATGCTGAAAGGTAGCAGCTAATCACACAGTTGTGAAGAAAGAAGAATGTAGTGACTCAGGACAAAAGCCCAGCTCACCCAGAAAAAAACCAACGTGCCTTTGAATGTTTACACAGAGCAGACAGACCTTTTCTACTTTGTTGTTTTCAAGTGCACATCAGACACCTCACGCCACGGCAGAAGCCAGAATTTCGTTGCTCTTCTTCCAAAGGATAAAGGGCTGAATCAACCACTGCTACAGGTCCTGCAATCCCAAGGAGCCTGTAGTTTTTCAAACCTAAAACTGAGAGGCTTCCAAGTAGCAGCAGCGTCTTCACATAGACACACTAAAAAAAAAAAAAAAAAGAAAAAGCTCTTTCAATATAAGCTGCTTTTGAGAGCTCTACATTGTGCTATGCTTTTTCATTCACCCTTCTTGTTTTTATCAAGCAAGGATGACTAATGTGCTATTGTGATGCACTTCTCTCAGAAATGTAGCCAACTGAGGCTGCTTCCACCACAGTTCCATGGGTGTTTAACATTAAAAAAAGAGCCCTTAGACGGGCAATGGGTAAGTAATTACAGTCTGCTTTAAAACAGCAGGCCCAATACATAAACCATGCTCTCATGCAAATCTGACCTACATAATATTGAAACCTTCCAGTGTCAGGAAGGTTTCACAAGTAATCCCATGTGTCCCACAGCTGTAAAACTGGTGTCACTTTAGCACCACAGGAAGCACCATATTTGCCCCAAATGGTGGCATGCTCCAACCCTCTCACTGCCCTTCCAGTTTCTTACAAGTTTGGCCAGGAAGTTTAGATGGGACAAACATCTTCGGAACCATTCACCCTATGCCAAGAAATGCTCTTCCAGCTCAGTGTACACATAGTTTAACCACCTGGGAAGGACTGTAGCAACTGTTTAGGGCTCAGGAAAAAAAAAAAAAAAAAAAAAAAGAAAAAAGAAAAAAAAAAGAAGAAGAAGAAAAAAACAAACAAACAAGCAAGGAATACTCTAGACTATATATATGAGATCAACATGAAACCATTGACTTCAGCTGGGCCAGGGTCTTACTACTTATCCCTATAGAACTGCTAAATATTCATTTTAGGCCCTAAAATACAAAGACCAAATGGCAGCCCAGAGCACAAGCAATAAGAAAGATAGTATAGTTATGCTGTGAGAATACTTTAAATAATTCCTTGAAAACCAGACTCTTCGAGCACAATTATAAACACATTGCTGACCTCATACACGATGGGCAGAGTCTTTCAGACAGTCTCTGCTCCAACAACTTTTACTGAATTTAAATATTTCCATTTGAACGAGGACTTGATTTCTCTAGACTGAAACCTGTAATCTCTTTCCTTTAACAGAAAATTATAACAGGTTTCAACTTTTAAAACCATTTTTCAGCCCAGATTAATGACTTTTTTGGAACACAAGGACATGAAAACATACATTTTTAAGATAAACATCGATCCCAAAATCCATCCAGTCTTTTCAACTGACCACGCGGGTCAGTAAAGTTGGTTGCAGCACAAGCCATTAGCTCTCACTTCACATTTCAAGACCTACAATTTTTTCACACTTTCTGCCAAACGAACCCTTGTCTTTCCATTGCTTTTGCAGAAGACTTGAGTTTCAAACTCAGCCCTAAAACTGATCACTTGTACGCAGAAAAGGACTTCTTACTTTTGACTGCGACATTCACATGGGCCTACAGTTATCTGCACCAAAAGGTTATTAAAAGAGCATTTTTGAATAGCAGTACCAGATATTCTTAAATACATTGCTCAGCCACAGTAAATACAATCACTTTGTTCATCTCTTCATGGAAAGCTTACACTTATTCATGCCTCATTAACCTAAAAATCCTTCCAGCATGCTTATCATCATTCACTTTGTGAATTAAAAAAAAGAAAATTTCCTTACCCTAATCAAAGAGATTAAATGTATCTCTGAATCACATTATGAAACCATACATGTCTCCACCTTAGGATGCTTTATAAATCTGCTTCCTTATAAGAAGCAGGAACAAAAGGAATAAAAATGTTTAATTAGAGTAAGTCAATCTCTTGGGCCCAAATCAGCCATATCTGATAGTTTGAAATATACTACTATGTCACAAGATATATGTTTTAAAAGCTGACAGTCTTCAAAACAGTTGGCAACTAGATGTGTTGCTCAGAAAATTAGTATTGCTCTTGAAGTATCTTTTAAACAAAAACAAAAGTTTGGACATAATTCCAAACACAGAATTAAATTCTTTCCTCTATACTAGGAATTTTTATGTGATATTTCACACTTGCCCTAAAACAACACTACTTCTGACCTCTGTGAAAATTGCTTGCATTGGAAAGAAGACTGAATAACAAAATCCCCAGAAAATTTTAGTAGCAGGAAGAGTTAATTCCAACTATCCAGTCTTGAAAAGAACAAATTTTAAGTAAGATCCTCCTTAACAGTATACAACCATGTAATGCATTTCTCTGACACATATTTTATACTATTTTTTTTTTCTGCAAATAAATATATCTAGAAATACTAAGCCGGGGGGAGAGGGGTGTTTTGTTTGGTTGGTTTTTTTTTCACCTAACAATCTAAATCTGAAGCAAGACAGCACTAAGAAATATGGAAACTAGTTACTTATATGGTTCTAAATTTGACTGTATTTCACCGGCATCTCTTGTAGAAGTATGGAGAAGGTAAAGGACAAATTCTTTAATAATTATCTTAGCCAAAGAGACTATGAAAGTTTGAAAAAGTCCTTACCATGATTGTTGAACAAATGTACAACTGTTCCCTTCAGGAGCTAACACTGGTCTGAAAGAGAGTGTCATTACTGCAAAAAAAAACGAGAACCTAAACCTGTTTGCTTTATTTGCCTGTATCATTTCATTAAAGGGAATGAAATCATCCCTCTGACTAAGATTATTTGACAAACGATCCTATGTACAGCAGGTGAAAAGGTAGGCATTGCATTCAGCCTTGAAAAAAAATTGCTAATTTTCTGCTTTTTTCTTTTCTGTGACTGACTTGGTACACAGCAATTTTCTAATGCTCTTGGTAACAATAGCAGACAGGAAGAGTGCTGTTCAACCTGGCCTATGTTTAGGAAGAGGAGCACTGACTTCCCACAATTACTCCTTGAATACAGCATGGAGCCAAAGGAGCAGCAAGGGAAACAGTGGAAGGCTTCCATGTATGTAAGAATATTGTTTCTCTCCTTTGAAGAGCTTGTCATTAGACAATCTCACAACGTAAAGGAGACTTTAGAAGAAAAGAAGAATGCTGATCTGTATCTAGCAAATACAAGCAAAATTTCAGAACAGTTGTGCCACATTTATCACCATGGAATAATTTCTCTCAAAGAGTTCCTGGTTGTTTTCAGAGACAAATTTAGGCAGTGAATCAGAAAAGTGAAAAGGTTTGCATGAGGGAAATTCCCTAGGCTTTTCCTGAATTGGGCTTAGCACTCGTAGACCCCTCCACCTTAAGAGCTTGGTTTGGTAACCCACCAAAAACTACCCGGGATCCATCTTCTGCCACACTAGTGAACTGAATGAGTGTAACACATCCTACGCACACCAGAGCCAGCAGCAGGGAAAAGGAGCGATGGGCCCCTTTTCTCAAAGATGAGCCAGTAGATCTGGCCCTGCTATGCTTCTGAGCCACAGCACTCAGCAACTTCTGCCCTCTCTGCCACAATACAGACTGCGATCGGGAAAAAAAAAAACTAAACCAAAAACAACAAAAAAAACCCCACAAAACAACAACGAAACAAACAAAAAAACAAACAAGAAAGAGTTTACATTTCCCCACCAGATATCCCATATATGATCTTTATGTCACGCAGTGTTATTGGGACTATCACTAAAAAGTGTGTACCTAAAATGAGGAAGAGCAAGAGAGAGGGAAAGAACAGAGGAAAGATGCTCTCCAATTAACATACTAATTGGAATTTGGGAGATCTGAGCTAACTCCTGTATTTCTTACATACTTCCTGCACAACTGCAGGTCACATGTGATCTAATAATTTGTCCTGTTTCTGCATAATTAGCTTGTCTAGCAAGAATATGAACTCTTGTACATTAATATAAGCTTTTCAGGGCAGAGTTTTCCCGTCACTAGATTTATATGGTGGGTGAGCTTATCTTTAGTGCATAAAAGTAATAATTGCAGGGTTGAGAGGAAACAGCAGAATAGGAAGAACAAGGAAGTATGTTTTTAACTCCATTGCTTTAGGTAGAAATGTGCTTCTAAAATTTTATTCTGTGTATTACACATGCAATCAAATCTTATTTCAGCTAACAGAAAAGGCGTTCTGTCTAACATACACAACCTTTGTTAAGTAATACCTATGCACACAAACAAGAACGTTGTCCTTCTAAAGCAACATATCTGTTCTTTTGCTGCATTTCCCATCCAAAGAGATAATTCACTTTATGGAACCAGAGCACTAACAAAAACCAATATATTGACTTGTGAGCTGCAAGCCCACACAAATTGCACAACACACAGAGTGGAGTTAGTCACTGATGACGCACAGACTGTACAATGCAGAAAGGGACGGGTCATAACACACAAAAAAAAATGTACACAAGGGTTGGATACTAACTGTCAAACATTTAGATATTTGTTCTTTCTTTACATTTTTGGACTTTGGACCTAAGCACTTTGATGTTTATTAGTTTATCGTGTTTATCAGTTATAAAATTAACTAATAAAAATCAGTCTGCAACAGTTAGGATCTGTTATTTGAAGCAATCTTCATGAGAAGTGCAAACAAAAAATACAAACTCTGTGGCTGAAGTGCAATGACACTGCATATAAATAAGTACAGAGGCTCATCCCTGTGACAAAATGCTATGTTTATACCAAATTATGTCAGGAAGCCAAGTTGTCCTTACTTACAGCATGTAACAACTGAGGCCTGCTGGATTTCCTCCTGACTTTGTAGAGGCTGAGTGAACACACTGGAAGGAGAGGAGATGCTGATAGAGAGATAGGCATGTGCAAGTTGATTAATGGTGAATGACCAATATATGGTTGATACACTCCAGACTCTCTAGTCTTTTGATGTTGATTGTAAGAATGAAGGCGTCTATTTGTGTGTTTAAAATTGCAATAAAAGCCCTAATTTAGAGTTGCTCCTTTCAACACTTTTAAGAGCAGAAGGCTGAAAGGTTCAAAGTAGCCAGCTTCTCTTCCAGAGATCCACGGTTAAGAAAATAAAGTTCCTCAAGTCTCAATAAGCTATTGTCAGCAACAAAAAACCCCAACCATATAATAGTAAATATAGCAGTATAAAAGCAACCAGGCTGAAGAAACTGGACAGGCTTATCAAACTGAAGGGAGAAAAACAATACACATTCAATATCAGCTCTGATCCATGACAGAAACCTGCATCCACTGCTTTTCTTTCCTTGTCCTTTAGCCTACAAAAGGCACAAATAACTGGTATGTTACTTATGTACAGAGCGCCCTAGATTCCAGGGATGATATAAATTATTCCAAGCTGAGGTGCAGAAAACTTGAAGAATTGTGTTTAAATGATAGAATATTGAAACATGATTATAGTATGACACTACTTACCACCACCAGTAACACTTTACTTTCTAAGGGCACTCTCCTGCAAGCATCTCAAAACCTCTTACAGACACCATCACATAAACCAGTGAGGCAGGCAAATATCACCGCTCCTCTTCATAATTTTATTCAGTGAGAAAGAAAGAGCATCTCAGAAGTAAGCCTAGAAAAGAAAAAACAACGCTCAGATCTCCTGAATCCCAAAGCCTCAACTGTCCTTCCCCAGTAAAGTAGAGATCTGAATCTGAGAGCAAAAGGAAAAGATTTTAAGACCTACCCATAACAGGCTGTGCTGAGAGAAGCAACTAAAGCAAAAGAGAAAAGCTGCCCAGGAGATATCAACACAAATACAGGTAGCAAGAGCTTATCTGAGGGAGAGGAAGAGCTGCATAACGCTTTAGACCCTCGACTCTTCCAGCACATCCACGCTAGGAAGGCAGCTCAGCAGACATGAACCACTCCTGCAGATACACAAACTCAGCTGAAAGCACTGACATAGCAAGAGATACACCACTGCTGCACCGCTCATCTGTGCAAGCATGGGCAGTAACTGCGTCAGATGACCCCATCGCAGCCAGGAAAGAAAAACAAGCAAAACCCACAAAGCTCGAGTCATCTTTCTTGTGTAGACGGCACTTTGCAAGGAGTGCAAGGCCACAAAGCAAAGTCCAAATTAAGACCTAATCTCACCAGAGTTTGGAGACCACTTACACAGGTGGTTTTATCCTTTTATGTCATTACTTATTTTGTAGGGGTTCAGGGAAGGCTTCTAGGTCTCTTCAAAATTGTACGTGTAATTTGTTCAGTCTTGCAAATATTCCCTGTGCAGACTTGCATACTGACCTCTATCCACTGAGGATTTTAAAATTGTCTAATTGCCAAGGGGCATGTGAACACTGACAAAGAGTCTATAACCCTTAATATTGACTGAAACATGAAAAGCCAACTGCATTATCCAGTTACAAAATTTGTCATTCTGCAAACTTACAGAGGTTCCCTTCTTTCAGGAGCTGGCAGAATTCACTATATTGGGATGATGCCATGCACTTAGTTCCCCATTGCTTCAAAAGTTAATCATTAGACCATTACCAGTAATGCTAAAAATACTGAGAACAGAGATGGAGCATAACATGACCAGCAATGTGCGCTTGCAGCCCAGAAAGCCAACCATAGCCTTGGCTGCATCAAAAGAAGCATGACCAGCACGTCGAGTGAGGTGATTCATCCCCTCTGCTCTGCTCTTGTGAGACTCCACCTGCAATACTGTGTCCAGCTCTGGGACCTCCAACATAAGAAAGACATGGACCTGTTGGAGTGAGCCCAGAGGAGGCCCACGAAGATGGTCAGAGGGCTGGAGCACCTCCCATACAAGGACAGGCTGAGAGAGTTGGGGTTGTTCAGCCTGGAGAAGAGAAGGCTCTAGGGAGACCTTATAGCAGCCTCCCAGTTCTCAAAGGGGGCTACAGGAGAGATGGGGAAGGACTCTTTGTCAGGGAGGGTAGTAACAGAACCAGGGTTAACAGCTTCATGCTGAAAGAGGGTAGATTTAGAATAGATATGGGGAAGAAATGTTTTACTGCGAAGGTGGTGAGACACTGGAACAGGTTGCCCAGGGAAGTTGTGGATGCCCCATCCCTGGAGGTGTTCAAGGCCAGGCTGGATGAGGCTTTGAGCAACCTGGGCTAGTGGAGGGTGTCCCTGCCCATGGCAGGAGGCTGGAACTAGATGATCTTGAAGGTCCCTTCCAACCCAAACCATTCTATGATTCTAAGATTTTCTGTCAAAGGTCTTGGAAAACGACATAACGGAAAGTGCAAGCCCCATCAGCATGGGGAGATAAAAAAAATTATAGTCCATTCGCACTGAGATGGCCTCCAAACACACAAAGCAGTTCCTAATTTGCTTGAGAGTGCATTTTAGGTTTTGTTTTAATAGACACTAAGTACACGCAGACAGAAATACCATAATTAAGATGATCAATCTGCAAGGAGGAAAGCACATAAAAAGAATGTGCATACTTAAAAGGTTTAAGTAATCATAATAGTAATTTTTAATTACACTATTATTATTAATTAGAATGTAATAGATCTCTGGTAGTTCTTTTGCAAGCAGCTTAAAATAATTTCCAGGTACTACATTAAGTTATGCAACAAAAAGTTTAAACAGCTTTTGAGCAGCAAATCCCACTTCAGCAAAACCATTTATTTCCACAGAATATCAAAACTCCAACAAAGCATTTGGCTGTCTCAATAAGATGCATTATGACTGAACCTTAACAAAACTAAAGAAGAAGAAATATTCTGTAATTAAGATTTTCACTATTTGGGTTTTCATTATGACCAAATTGGAGGCTGAATTGATGTATTTACATATGTGTATAAAATTATGTTCAATATTAAATAACTCTATATAAGCAAACACATATGTACACATATAAAACATTTTCATCTCCGCAGTTTTTCTGGGACAGAAGCCTTTTTCCCACTAGTTCTGTTCTCAGCTACTCTCTGAGGCAGACACTACAGTTGCTAGTTATAAATGGGTAGCTAAGAATCAGATTTAAGAACTTGTCCAAAAGTCATTCAGAGCCAGTGGCAGCATGAAGAGCAAAGCATGACCCTGGCTCTGCAGCTTGCTTTGCTTTCAAGGGGCAGGAGCTCGTAATGAAGTTTGCTGCAATCTGTCAGAGATGGTGCATTTATGTCACAGTGACCTGGTGCTGTGCAGAGCTGCCTGCGTGCAAAGGGCAGTTGGGCAACCACCGCTGCTTCAACCCCTGGGGCTGGAGGGCGCGGGCTTGCGTGGGGGCAGTGGCAGGCGGAGGCTGGTTTTCACAGACAGCACCCCAAAGTGGATTTTATATGAAGAATGCAAATATCAGGCATGCTGCCTGCCTCTTATATGGATTTTAAATCTCCTTGGGACACTTTTACACAGTGGGATGTCCTTACAAATGTAGCCTAAGTATCTGTGTCACTCTTGTGATAGTCTTCTGCCTGCTGCAGCCTTTAAGCTCCTGGGACTTAGTGCTGCTTTTCAGAGGCCCACTCTTCTGTAACGCCTCCAGGCAAATTGTAACCGATGGGATGCATGCAATGTTATGTTTCCTGAAAACTTTTGTTTCTACCCTGTGCTGCTTATTTGACTATCTTTAAAACTATCATATCAGAAAGTTGTGCATCTATTGTTTTTAAATGACTAAACAAAATGGGTAATTTTGGTAGGTATGGAAAAGGAAAATAACTTCACTGGTAGCATGGGGCTCATATTCCACATTTACACATTGCCAAGCAATGAAGCCATTCTGTACATGTTATTTCATTGAACTGGATTGTGTTTAAATCCACTGTGAAACTTGCCTCAGTAGCTTAAAGACATGGACACCTCTCTGGCTTGGACCCTGGAGTGGTCCTCAGAATATTCAAAGCTACAGCCAAGAGGAGCTGTGTCAGAAGTATTTTCTCCATGTATTAAAGAAAGAACCAGGAAAATAGCATTTTTACATATTCATCTGCAGCTCCAACTTTTTCTCTCATGAAGTCATAAAACCGCACAACGTGCTTACATAACTGCCAAAATTAAAAAACTATAAATAGGTTTATAACCTTTTGGTTCAAATTGAAATAAGGGATTCTTTTGAAAAGACAGAAAAGAAAATGGAAAATTTATTACTCAAAAAATAAACAATGTCCCTTCTATACAGGCATTGTAGCACATATGTTCAACAGTAACCAAATGTGATGTCAAAACCAACCAAACAAAAAAAAAACCCGAAGAATTATGATTTTTGGGTGAGGATATGAACAGCAGTAACAGATGAGTATTTAAAAATAAAGAGCCTATTATATTCAAATAAAACAAAGAATGAGGAGAGAAAATAATAGGCTATAAAAATATATCTGTCAGCGACACTGTTTTAGGACGGAACGTTTCCCCCATGAGAATCTCAGGAAGCACCAGGCACCCTGCAGGTTTAAAGCTTTCATCCCTGGGCTCTGAGCTATATTCGTTTCCTGTATAAAGGAATCAGGACGAGAAGAAAACATTTGACCGGCTGCCCCAGCAATCATACAATGTTTTATACTTTGTGGAGCGCTGCCTAACACAACAAAACCAAGTATTGTTACAGAGGACTCAAAGAGTCCAACCAATTATGTCCCTTCATGGGTACGGCTATCCTAGCCTTTGATCACCAGTTCTAACTACCAGCAGTAAAGCAAACACAAATCTGCAGACAGCATCAATAAACCTTGCAGTGGGAGAGAACAGAGATATTCTGCGTGCAGTTGGCTTTTTCTTCCCCCCCTCCCCCCCTTTCTCTAAATCCCCATAAAAATTATCTGCTGCATATCTTCTCTAACTCATGGACAGATTCAAAACAAGTGAAGGGTAGCTTTGCTCACTCTTTAAAGCCATTCACATGGCATGAAGCAGAAGATTTACTTCAAAAATCACACACTTCTTCATCAGAATTCTCTAATCAAAGAAAAATTCAGTTTGCTATTTACCTGGAATTCATCTGTGCTTTTATTAAACTCCATTTTTACACACAGACAAATGTAATATATGTATTTGTGATCAAACGATTTGTAGAAACTCTTCTCTCTTTACTTCATTATTTACTGTGTTGACTCTTTCCTGAAGATCTTCGTGCTAACACAACCTAAATGCTCCAACTTGTCAGGTGATTTGTGCTATTATTTCACTATGATCTCACAGTGCAGGATTCAATCAGTGAGGAGGTCTGGGGTGAGCCTCTGCTGACTATTGCACTGTAACTTGGGCTTTTTGTTCCCACAGCACAGAAGTTCAACAGAGCAGACCTCCCATACCCAAGCAGCACAGAGTCTTCTCAAGCTCAGAGGCACAGCTTCAGCATAAAAACCCCAGTGGTTTTCATCAGGCAGAACAGACAGGTTTAAGGTAGAGATCTGAACAAAAGATTAGGAAAGGCAGCCTGGTCCAGCAGTTAAGCCACTAGCCTGGGACCTGGAATCCTGGCTCTGCCAGCGCTGCCTGCAACACAGCCTGTGCTGCTGGTGTCAACACACCAAATCACACCAGCCTCTAGCCTCAGAGACACGCAGGGCTTGAGCACCCTTGAAATCAGAGTCAGGCAAAGTACCTTTGTGAGTGTCTGGGCCCTGTTTACTTTGTGCTGCAATAACTGTCCATAAGGTGAAAGACAATAACATTTCCACATCTCTGCATACCCGCTGTAACAACACCTAGCATACCTGCTAAAGCGAGGTGCTGTACGGGTTCGAAGAGGCATGAAAACAAAAATGAGGTTTCACATCAGCTTCATGCTGCACTTTCTAGCCTGAGAGAGGCACGGTCTAAGTAAAAGCACAGGGTTGCAACCTTACAGACCTGTGAAGAATTAAATAAAATGCAATTCTGTCATCCTTGTGTCTGTGGTCAGATATTTCTAAATAACTGGTGGATGCTAACTGGGCTTTATGCCTGCTGTCTGCTTTGTCTGGCACATGATTCAGGTCCTGCCACTGCATAAAGCTGTCAATTTATTTATCTCTGTCTCCCTAACTGGCAGGGCCAGTCCGCCCTTCCTTTCCAGCTCTGCTGCTTTAAACACCTCCCAGTGCATTTCTCTTGGGAGAAGCACTGCTCCCATGGTTGTCTGGAGGGGAACACTGTCTCATGTGTAAATAAAGGCAAGACAATGCTTTTTTAAACCACATTTCCCAGAAAATAAGGATCTAGTAAAATTTTTCCATGTTCCCTTCACGTAAAAATTTACATACTATTATTTAAAATACTCTGTAACAACCATGTCAATCCAAAATTTAGGGTGGGAGAATCTAGAGGAAAAGGAGATAATTGTTACTAGGAATGCACTAAAAGAGGAACAACTTGACTTGGAATCAGTTTCCAACTTAATACAAACTTCACGTGTTCTCATCGCATCTTCCCAATACCCCTGTTCCTTTCGCACTTGATCCAGATGATGTGGCAACTTTTGTCTCATCATTTGTCTATCTTACCTATTCAAAATATTTTCTGGAAAACAACAAATTTCTTTCACTGGGAGGATCTACAGCTCTTAGCACAAGAAGAACTTAGTGAAAAACATTACTATAACACAGCCACAGCTTTTTCACTTCAGTAGCACTACTTACATCCGGATGAAAAAGTAGTACATGCCAAATAGTTAGTAAAAGCCAAAACACATGGGTGATAGCCAAAAAGACAACTCAAGCTTTACAATTTACAAGCTGTTAAACTCATGCCTTTACATAAAAAAAATATATATAGTCTGCATAACTTCTAAGCAAACCCCAAGAAAAGAAGAAACAGAGCACTGACGAGAGAAAAGTTGAAGAAAAATCAAATACAGAATGAAGACCAAATAGAAATAAAAACCAAAGTCTTATGTAGAAATGGAGTAGGTAATACAGTATCTATAGCAAGCAAAGCCATATTTAAATAACTACAGCCCTATAATAAATTGGGAACACAGTAGATGTGTGAGCGAGACACAAGGTGAAATTGCATCTAATATAGTGATTCATACTTACTCAGAAAATCTGGTTGTTACTATACTAGTTGATGCCAGGGTGCATTTTATTCAAACCAATAAAATATTTTCTGTGGTCTCTTGACCTCACTAATTATCTAATTTACATTTAAGACAATAACATTGCTTAGTAATTTAAAAAGGAAGTGTTCCCACCCCGAGTGTTATCCCTACATCTCCTCTGAAGAAACTTTAAACTAGAGAATGCTGCAAGTGAATGGGAGTTCACTGCAACCCAGTTTGTAATTATCTCTCTTAATTGGTTGAGCTCCAGAGTGTTTAAGGCTTTACCTATCAGTTCTATCTGACATGCTCAGAGGAGGCAAAATCTAGAGTTATCCTGACTTACCCAGTTCTATGGAGGTTAGAGAAAAAGTAAGAGCTTTTCCTGGCCTTGCTTTTAAAAGACCAAACCCATCTTGATATTCTGGTCATCAAATGTTAGTATGGAACTCACGTGAACAGCGGCTCGGACCACTGTGCAGCATCTTCAGCCAGACCTTACTGTACTAGAGGCAGGAACTGCATAGGCTGGGAGTAAAAGCATTATGCCTAGAAAATCATTCCATCTTTCCATACTAGTAAGTAAAGGGGGTGAAAAATGCTAAATTATTTTCAGAAGAAGCTGCATCTACCTATCTTCTTCTACTGTGGCACGAATGGAGAACCTGGCAACTAAACACACAGAGATAGAACTGAAGTCAGTAGGCTGTTTTTTTCCAACTTCATATTTTCCTTCCACTCACTTGTAAAGAGTTGTGTTGAGTTTGGTGTGTGTTTTTTGGTTTTTTTTATAGATAATACAGTTGTTCCCATTCAGTCTGTGAGAGACCCCAAGTGCTTTCTTGGTAAGTATAAAACAGGTATAAAAACCTCTCAGAATGAGGTAGACTCCCTAAACATCAGGTTTTGTCAGTATTACCATACTGACAGGTAGTCCACCAGCTGAGGCCACTTCCATCTGAAGCCTCTGTGTGTGCATATAAACTGAAAGCAGAAGCTGTCTCAGGCCACAGGGTGCATCAGGAATTACCAGTACCACTGGTTTATACACTTC
Source organism: Pterocles gutturalis (assembly GCF_000699245.1). Taxonomy (NCBI): domain Eukaryota; kingdom Metazoa; phylum Chordata; class Aves; order Pterocliformes; family Pteroclidae; genus Pterocles; species Pterocles gutturalis. The sequence continues at coordinate 6,959 of NW_010122391.1, read as the reverse complement.
TCTTTAAACAGTTTTCTGTTTTGCCACCCATTTTCCCTGGGTGCAAAGCCACCCATCTATATGCCACAGTCCAGTGCCACGTCACTTACATCAGTGTGACTTTGTGGCAGGATGTGTATAAATAAAACTGATCTGCAGATCTGAGTTGACAATAGAAAAGGAAAAAAAAATGGGTTTTCTGATGGATATTTTTGTATGTGGAGATGTTTAACCTAAATCATTTCAGCACAGCCCCACAAACGGCTGCGTCAGCACAACCAGAGCAGTGACAAACCACAGTGCAGGAACAGCCACATGCAGCAGAGGTGGGAAGTGGGAATTTCTTAGTGTGTCTTGTGTCAAGTCCAATTTATTTAACATCTACTTACATCATCAGAGTTACTGAAAAGTGGGGGAAGGAAACAATTGTCAGTTTTTAAGAAAAGATATAAGTTATTCTATATTGCTTGTACTTACACAGGAAACAAGACCTGGACATACTGCATTCACTTTCTAGTTCTGTTCTGAATTGAACTAAGGGAATTGTTCCCTAAACTATTCATGGGAGCCAACTGATCCTAACTGATTAAATGCTCTCAAACATGCCTATTCCTGAAAGGTTTCCCATTTTTTCCCAAATGATGCGTTCATCCAGCAGTAAAGGACACCAAGGCACCTGCAGAAGGTGATGCAGTGTTCACCCCCACAGATGACACACACTGAGATGTGACCATGATCTTCATGAAAAGAGGGCAGCAGTACACTGCCTTAAAGCTCGTAGTTCACTTCTTTTGCTTTTAAATGGTTTAACAACAAAGGATTAGCAGCACTGGCTAAAAGGAAAACCAGCCCCCGCTCATCTTCCCCTCCCACCTGGGGCTGCTGCCCAGTCGTGGGGTGTACATATAGCTGCTCCTCAACTGCAGTTCACAGCTCAGGATAATAACATAAGTGATGGCTAAGTTAAAATACCAGGCACTGAGCAGTGGTGGCTGAAAAGCTGATACACGCACTTGTTACAGAAACTTCTACTACAGAGCAATGTTTTAGCAAGAGAGAAGCCCAATAACACCTAAATCCAACAAAAAAACCTGTGATATCTCTGAATCAAAGGCACAGAGCTAAACCTGCAGCAGTGTCTAGAGGAACACTTCCTTCAGTTACAGCATATAACAGCAAATGTACCTCAGCTCTCAGAAGTACTAAGAGCAGATCATACTATGGGAGTGGTGAGGACTCGGCCCTTTTATACATTGCAGAGACCATTCAGTTCCCACCCTTAAAACTGCAGTTTTTCCCCAACTATAAGCTCAGGTCATAAAAGTCTGGGTCACCTCTCACTTGAAAAGTTTAATATAGCTCAACCTACACTGGCTGAGAAAGTTATGAATGTTGTGAAAAATATAAATAAGAAAGAATATTTCACCTTATATCTGATACAAGAAATAAGGAACAACTAGTGAATTTTTAGGAGAGCACAATTAAAACAACATTGCATAAAACAGAAACCCACTGCAATGGGTTGTTGCAGAGGTATTCAAGACAGGACTTTTTCAGTTCACACGAGCTCCTGTAGTCCCCTTAGTAACTGTTATGATCTGGAGAAAACCTGCAGCCCGAAAGTCCCGCTTCCCTACAGCTGCAAGGTTGTACTGCATATAGCAGCACTACACATGCTCTATTGCCTGCACCCTCTCCACAGCTACTGCCCCTGTGGGACAGCATACAGGGCAAGAGGGATGAGAGGGACTTTTCATCAGGAACAGCATAACTCTTCTGAACGGAGCATATTTGTGTCATCATTGGTTGTGTTTGCCCATCACATCTATGGAGACTGCAAACACTATGCAGTTTTCCTCTGGTGTGTACACAGAGCTAGGCACAGTGGTGCTCCTGTCATGCTTGCAGCCTCCTGATGTTACGGACTGCAGGGTAAACATGGCAATATTAACAATTAGTCAGTGACTCAGGTAAAGATCTCTGTTATAAATTCCCCATCCAAATCACTGAGGTTGTATGCAGTATAAATTCTGCTGACACACAGGTAGAGCTCTTCCCTTACTCTGGGATACGTGTTCCCGTTCTCTCCCATGGATTATCAGTAACACTTAGGTGACCTCTTGGGGAGCATGTTCACACAGCTCATCACTTCTTTTTCAGGTTACTTTTTTGCTGGATCAGCTCCCTGAAACAGTGCAGCACAGTTGCATGAGCACTGGCGCTGCTGCAAAAGAAGGGGTAATCATATTACTGCAGATGGGAAATAACAAAAGGGTGTGACTGACACAGAACCAGACCCGGAGAAATTCCTGAATCTTGACTAAAAGAGAAGGCTGTGGCCATCACAAACCTAAGGGGTTTTCTAAACCACAGTATTGCATGGTTCCTGCCTCAGTGACTGCCATCCTGACCTTCTATGCAAAAATTCAGAAAAGGGTCTGTACAGCTGTGAAGAGATAGGCAGATCAGAGTGCCTCACTGGGCACGTACTCAGCAGGCTGTACAACCCCAGGCATTTACAAAGACAACAGCAACTAACAGAACTTTACTGCTATGCACAGGACTCCTCCTTCCAAACACCAAGCAGTGAAGACTACGTTTGGCCCCTAAAAATTCGATGTAGTCAAGCATTCTCCGACAACCCCATCATTTCACATGCTGCTCCTTCACGCAAGGGATGGGGCCCATGGGCAGGAACCTGCTGGAAGCAGTTGCTGTGCTCAGAGGTTCACGTTACAGACCAAACTGATCAGCAAGACACCGAGGGAAACCGATTTCTCTCAGACATCTTTGGCAATTCATATTAGTGCCAAGTGTACTACAGGTCCCAAATGCAACCCTCGTCTGCAAAGCCTTCCCACGACCTTAGCGCTCCAGTGACCCACAAGGAAAATTGGATATAATTTTACTGATAGGCTTCTCTGCTCAAAGAAGCTATTCATTTTTCAGATATACATAAGTTAATTTGGTTCTCAAAATGCACCTCTTAGCAGAAATAGCTGTCAAGAGTAGACAGCAATGAAAAGCTGTAATACCAAGCTATGATTTACATTCACCAAAACACTTGGAGCTATTTAAGGAAAGGCTTCAGGCACAAGGAACTCTTCCTTCAAAAAGAGCTGGGCCCAAGTAACACCTCAAGAGGTCAGAAAAATCTGCCCAAAACATTGCCAAAGCAGCCCCAGGATCAGAACAAGGAGGAGTAAATAAGTCTCTGGGGACAAAAAGGCTCATCTCCTTGCTCCAGGCAGCCTGTCAATGCACAGCAAAAAGCACAAGTAGGCACACTCTGGAGATGGGGAACTAACCCAGGCCAATGCCAAAGGGCCTTCTCCAGGGCACCTCTCAAACTATCCACCCATTAAACCTTAATCTGGTTTTTTATTTAAGCTGATTTACATTTGGTTTACTTGCTAATGAACCTACTGAAGGGGCTTGTAAGACTTGGAAAGATTCTCCAGCTGTCTTGGGCTCAAGCCCTCTTCTGATCATGGGGATATGAGGCCCAGGGTTTGGCCATCACTTGTATTTTAACAGCTATCGATCACACCATTTCGTATCACAGAAACTGTTCCAAATAGTTAAAATATTCCCCCTCAAACCATTCAAGTTTAATTTATCTCACAGAAAAATAATAAAATTAAAAAAAAAAAAATCAAAGAAACACTAGTGTGTTTCTTCAAATCAAAACATTGTCAGATCAGACACTGGCACAAGTTCAGACCTAATGTTTGTGGGGCTGGATCAAAGCAGACCCCCAGACCTAAAACCCAAGGAATTAACAGGTCTGGATCTCTGTACTGTGTTTTTCTGGAAGCCAACTTCTTTACCTACTGTGTACATTTCTTAGAGGTAATGGGTTAGGCATTTCCTAATGTAACAGGAGGGTGCAGGAGTGCAGCACTCCCAGGAATCACACCCAAGCAGAACAGAGACCACCAAGACATGGGGCAACGAACAAGGCACAGAAGGAAGAAGCATAAAGAACCAGTGAAGGACGAGAGCTGGAAGGAAAACTGTTTGTATAGGTATTGCAATGCTGAGAGCGGGTGCTGGGAGCCTCAGGCAAGTGCCTGTTGTGTTGGACAGTAAGCAACGCCCTGTTTTACTACTTAAAATGATGATTTGAACACAGCTCCAATTTCTGTGGCCATGAGGACTATCAGCTCAATACTTGCTCTGAAAGGTCACCCTCCTCCCCCGTTACCTCATGATGTGTACCATCAGTACAACACTGCAAAACATGACACAGGGACAGTGCTTGTGGGGACCTGCTCAGGCATTTGTAATCACAGTGCTGTCTGAAGCTGCTCAGAGTAGATTATGCATGCAGATGTAAAAATGCCTGGGGTAAAATCACAGCCCCATCACATTAACAGCACCCGTGTTCAAAGGCTTGCATAGAGCTTTGCACAGAAAGAGGACAGTGCGTGCAGTTTTGGCTGTACACAAGGAAAACTGGAAATTATTTCAGCCTGCGGCCCCCAGATTCCTGGTCCCTGGCCTAAAACATGGATAAATAATATCCAGCAAAATGTCAGGGGCCTGAGACACAGGTCTACAAGATGGTCTGTGCCTCCACCAGGACAGCTGCAGGACCCTGCACAAGTTGACAATTCGAACTCTGTTGACGCTCAGTTGCCAGCTTCCCACTATATATTTTAACATCATTTGAACCCTCTTCCACTGCTGAAAATGTGTGTAAATGTCAGAGAACAAGGGCCTCGCAGCAAAGTCAAGCTGGCATACTGGCAATGTTGAGCCCTAGGAGTTACAACCCACTGGGACGGAGGCAGGACCCTGCACAAGTTGACAATTCGAACTCTGTTGACGCTCAGTTGCCAGCTTCCCACTATATATTTTAACATCATTTGAACCCTCTTCCACTGCTGAAAATGTGTGTAAATGTCAGAGAACAAGGGCCTCGCAGCAAAGTCAAGCTGGCATACTGGCAATGTTGAGCCCTAGGAGTTACAACCCACTGGGACGGAGGACCCTGCCACCCCGTCACAGGCTTGGGGACTCTCACTGCAACAGGACCTGTGGGAGTCCCCAGTGCTGAGGATCAGCTTCTCCAGAGGCAACAGGAGACAATATTGAACCGCCACTCCACCATGGTCCTGCTCACTTCAAGAATTTATTTCTGGTATCAGAAAAAGCAGAGAAAGTTCTCTTAACCTGTGTGGACTAGGGAGAAAAAAAATAAATAAATCGCGTTTTCTACTTTTTCTTGTACTTCAGTCATGAGTTGCTTTCCTCCTGTAGAAATTCAAGGGTGACAGGCTAGACAGCGTATAGAAAGCCTGCAGGTCCAGGGGAAGGTGACTGTAAGTGCTCTCTGTTCAGTTTGCCTGAGCTCAGACAAAAGAGAAAGTGGAAAGAAGCGTGTAGGGCAGAAAAGGAGAACAGATCATTTGGGCAACACAAAGAGGTATAAGGAAGCACTGAAGGGCCCCCATCAAGATTGTCACCCTAAATCCTCTCTACCAACACTGAAGAAATACTTCAGGATACTTAGAAAAGAGTGTCAGCATATATCACACATCTTATAGCAAACGTTGGCTAAACCAGCTTGCCAGACTCAACAGTCCCATCGGCCCTAGATTCACATTTTGTGGATACTTGCAGTTCAACACAGATTTCCCCAGTTCCCAGCTGCAAGACTCATCAATCTTTTAGGAAGGCTTAAATGTGGAGACCTGGTGGCCTATGCCTGGGTAACGCGGCTAGGCCAGTCACCAATCCCTTTGCAAAGATGCAAACATACCACATGTTTGCGGCACATTTGCCTTACCCTGTAATGTCTGCAATCAAGGATGACCACAGAAAGCATGCCAGGCATTTCCATCCAGCTGCTAAATCTGAACCATTTTGCTTATAGAAAATTTGCCAATTATAAAAATAACTTAATTCCAGGTTGTTAGCGATGGGTGGGGGGGGGCCGCAACAGAACTTTAGTACTGCTGTCCACACACAACCATCATGTTTTAGCCAAGAACATTTGAAAAAAAAACTGGATTACATATAAGGAACACCTACAATTTTCTGTGCATGATACACTGAATGTATTGCTCCAACTGATCTGAATTATATCTTGCATTTGCAGATTTATTTCAAAGGTCATTTATAAGTAAAAGAAGAAAAACCTGAAATAACAGCCTAGATTTCCAGAATAATCCTCCTATGAATGAAGTCTGTTACTTCTTTTGAGGAAAGAAGAAATTACAATGCTAATACCACTAACAAGTGAAAGCTAACAGACATCTCTGGTCAGATCAGAACCATTGCTAAGAGCTGACAGACTTTTCAAATGTGACTATATTGTGGCAAAGCCTGAGGTTTCCTGAAGCCACAGCAGTATCTGAGGAGGCACTTAAATCCTGAAGCTGCTAAAAAATGGCTGCATCAGCTGTATGGTATCTTGTTCTTTCTGAGGTCTCTATGCTAAACGCTCCAGTTATTTAGTTATTATCAGTAAGTATTACTACACTGAAAGAGTAATTGAAGATGGGCTGGCTTATTAAAATGAACAAAACTGCACATTTATTTTTTGAAGTTTAAGGGCTATCCCATGAGGCGTGACCAATGCAAAAATGCATGGTTCATTCCTGAACACCCTGGGCTGAGAGACCTTTTCCACAGAAAAGTTGCTAGGTGTTTGAAGGGTGACACTGCACCATGGGATGTCCTCAGCTGCCATTTCACAGTCTTAGACAGCAAGTTGGTACCAACAGGCCTGGTTTATCCAGGTAGTGTTTGCCCCAGCCCACAGACTAGTCCATCAAATTCATGCTGCACTGTACCAGAGCTTTTCCAAAGAAGAGAAGCGAGAGTCCTGCACCTCACTGTGTGGCCAGCCCAGGGCTGAAGCACTTGCACCTTTTCTGCCAAAGACCACCCAGAGTTACAAATGAAGCACAGAGGTGTTGGAAAGCATGTGGGTAACACCAGGCGCAAGCTGGGAAGAGGTGAAAGGGTTG
>NW_010122390.1:9212-12707 GCF_000699245.1 Pterocles gutturalis | reverse complement strand
TTTGTATATATTATTATCATTATTATTTTAAATTATATTGTAATTTAGTTATTAAATTGATATCTTAACCCATTAGTCTCTTCCCTTTACCCATTTAATTCTCTCCCTGGTCACTGGGAGGAGGGGAGGTGAGTGAGCTACTGTGTGGTGTTTGCTGCTAGTCCAGTGGGTTAAACTGTGACAGTGGTACAGCATCCTCTCTCTGTATTGCATTCACTCATACAAATAACTCTCTCTCTTTCCAAACTGTTTCACTATTATGAAATACAGTTTCTCTAGTGTGTGAAATGTACTGTCTCAACTGTGTTGTAAATTTTGTCTGTTATTTATGTTTCTTAAACCCTGTGAACAATTGCAGAGTTGCAGAATAACAGAATGGTTGAGGCTGATGGGACAGCTGGAGGACATCTTGTACAGCCCCCTAATTAATGTTATTGAAATGTTTCTTCACATATAGTTGGCAACACTTTTTTTTTTCCTCTGCCCAGAACTTCTTCCAGTTTATCTGCCTGTGTTGCATCACGTTTGTGCAATATGGGAAATTTCAGCTCAACAGTTGTCAATGGAGTCACTTAATTAGCTGTGTTGCCCACAGAATGAAATCTTTATTAGTAGGGTGTAAAATCACAATAACATTCTTTGCTTTCATATCATTTTGCAAGTTTATATCTAATTATCTGTCAGTTCTCAGCCTTTTGTCCTGTCTTGCGCGCTTTCAAAGCATCTTCCTTCTGCCAAAATACTGTTTTCAGTAGACCTCCTCTCTCTGGCCAATGTACTACCTGGGGTTTTTTTACCCCTAAGTTGCTTAGTAATTTACAAATTTACCTCTTGTGTTTTTTACTTTTCCTAGTACTTCTAGGGTTTTGTACCTGAAAGCTTAAGTTCTTCCATGTCTTTTGAGTGAGACCTCTTATACCACTACTTGTGCCACTCTTTTATTTAGGATGGCTGCCACAATAAAACAAAAAGCTATTTACTGTAGATACTGCCATCTACTTCTTGATTTTGGTAGAAGGACATTTCCCTCTGTTAGAATATGAATGAGTGATTCGCAAATTACCTGGTGGGCTTTTTTGTTTTTACTTCCTAGAAACTCATTACACACAAAGTATTTTATCAGGTAGAGGAGGGGAGAGCCAGGCAGGGTGGAATATGTAAAGCTAGAGATGTTTGAGTTACTCTTCCTTTTGTGCCAAAGAGTGTGGTTTTATTAGTTGTAGTAGTAGTTTCTAATTTTTGTGTGATCTTTCTATTTTGTCTGACTATATAAGGGACCTAGAGATAATATAGAGTGCAATTATTTTTGTAACTAAATAATTACAGGAATGTATTGATTTAAACAGATATATTATTTCCCAAGTGTCTTGTCTTTGAATAATGCTTTTCCATCTGCATGTCATTAGCTTGTTTTTTCCAGAAAACAACCTTATATTATTTCCTATATTTTCAAGTCAATAGAAACTGTATTAATTGTTTTCCTGTTTTGATTATTTGCAGCACTTTCCAATTTCTGAATTTTGGTAGTGTGCAATTTGCAGCCTCTTGGAGATCTCTATTGAAGACACTAACCAGTCATATAAAGCTAGATTAGACTCGCTGCTGTTATATTAATTAACTTTATTATACTAAAAAATTTAAAGAGACTTTTTAGTATGACTTTCTCATTATTTCTAAATTCTAAGGTGATTGCAGACAACTTGGGATTTGAACTAGACCTCCAACAAAAATCAGTTAATTTTCCAAACTAATAGAGACACAAAAGCATTACCTCACAAAGTAGTATAAATTCTTCTGAAATTCAAATCCCTCTTATCTGTTCTCAAAACTCTGCCTGCTGGCAACAAAAATGGTCCCTTTTTCAGTGAGACTTCACCTTTTAGGATAAATAACTTTAAAGTTCAGTTTTGAATAATCATGAATCTGAAACCCTGCACTTAGAGATTGAATGGTGCAAGACAGCATTGTCATAGCAAATATTGCAACCTATCCATCCCCTTGCTCTTTATCTCTTTGTTTTATTCCTAAGAAAAACAATCACAGAATATATTTCCTTTTATTAAACAATAAAAAATGGGACAATATTAAAATCAATTTACTGCAACTGTTTTTGTGCTGTACTAGTGGAACACTGCTGACTGCTGTGGATGCATCTGAAAAGCCTTTCATATCTAAAGAGGTTGAATCCAGACAAAGGTGAAAACAAGAATAGCAAAAAGGAAATGATGAGTCTATTTTATGAGAGGAGAGGGTGGGAAAAAAATGGTTTTCCTTATTTAGCTTAGCAGCTCAGGGCAGGAAAGGACTACTTTCAGAAATAATGATATCTCCTGTCCTGCTTACTGGTGAAGTTAGGACCACATCGCTTTTATTGAGACCATCTTTATTTCTTCAGTAGTACAAGGCAATGCTTAAGAACATTCAATCCATTAGAGTTCATGATTGTGGCTGTATAACTTCCCAGTGGCCTTCTGTATAAGACTAGGTCTGAAATGCAGTAAAATTAAGTGCTTAAAGACAAGAAGTTAATCTAGGGTTATATCATCATATATAATCAGCCTTGCTCATTCCTTGATGTATATTAAACTATTTCCATGGTCAAAATGTGTCTGTTAAGAGAATACTCTAAATGATCCTAGGAAATACTAGTATTTAACATTCACTCTCGAATAGTCAGGGAGGGAAGGTATCAGGAAATAAGTTCTAACAGCCTATCCTTGAAAATAATACTTTCTCTGAAATGGTGCTGTCCATCTCTAAGCGCAGTCAGGAATCTTTGCTTTAATTTCTAATATGCCCTTTGATTTACTTTTTTTTTTTTTGTCTCTGGATTAATAAGAGCATGCTCCTGCCTGTTGTTTCTTAATCTTCTATTTTTTTTTATTTATTTTTAGCAAATCAGTCCTAATACAATAGTAGGTCACATGTTAAATATTCATTGTCTACAGTCTTTGTTTTAGAGGATTGGTGGTATTCATATATCAGAAGTCCCTTTAGTCAAGATTGTCTTAAAAATAGTCCATAAAATTTTTAAGGGCCTAAAAAAGATGCATGAGTTAATCAATGCTATTTTGGTTGCTAGAAGTAACATCTTATATTCTTGGAGAGATTTTCACATTTAATGTCAGATGCCAGCAAGATGATGTGGCATTACAAAGCACGGAATTTAAATATCTGTTTTATACTGTCATTCATCTTAAAACTTCACAGCTGAAGCATGTTGTATTTTAAAATAAAATAATAACTTACACATTTATTCCAGCTGAAATGTCTGTATGTTATTATTTCTTCTGTAGTTGTTGTCCAAGGTCCCAACTGAAATCAAGGTTTTATTTTAATAGATGCTGAATTTACACATAGTAAGAGTCAGTAGATGCCCAGGAAAATTTACAACAGACTTCAGAGGAAATGTACAAAAGGTCAGAGAAAGGAAGTGCTATTATCTTAGTTTAATGAATAGAGAACAAAAGCACAAAGAACACAACTAATTTCCCT
>NW_010122390.1:0-9185 GCF_000699245.1 Pterocles gutturalis | reverse complement strand
GAATGACACGTGCATCTTACGAGACCTGATGGCTTGATTAGCAAAAAAAATCCCCTTTCAGTTTTTCTTAATTGAGTTGTTTATTGAAGTTCTCTGTAATTCTTACATGAAAGAAGCTGTAGAAATAATAATGTTCATAATTAGGTAACTTGAAAAGCATCTTATCTTGGCTCAGGGATAAAACTTGCAGGTGAGCTTTCCCTTGAAGGAATACTAGAAATAAATGGTGACTAATTACAGGCTTGGGGGAGATGGAGGAGTTGTCTACAGGGTGATGCAAATAGCGTCTCAGTTGCAAGCACATTTGCCGTGCACCTGGGAATGGGTACCCAAGTAAATTCTGGAAAGCTGCGTGTTTGTTTTTGGTGAGGGTGTCTTGATGAAACATCTTCAAATAAAAGTAAGTTGCCAGTTTTATAACTTTCAGATTTCTTTAAAAATATTAGTGTAGTGACTCTTCTCAAAGTTAACCAAGTTAACTGTCTAGAAGATGGATGTAGGTAAAAGAGCATTGTAGGGGGGATCAGTGGCACGCATTTTGATTTTTGTTTTATTCTTCTGTTTGTAAGGCTTTATATATCAAATGTTGTCGAGACTATCTCAGCTACACTTAGGCTGTTACAGTGGGCTCAGCACCACTGTTAGGCTGATGAGGTGGGCGGTACCTAAATGAACAAGTGCTGGCCGCACAGTGGTAGGAGCGTCAAGATCATGCCTTTGAAATAGCAGGACCACAAACTCCTTGGAATGAGATGCACAACAGTCATCTGACTGGGATGGGCTGGTTTATCCAGGCTATGACTGACTTCATCCATCCTTCTTGTAGAAAGAAGTAGCTCCTAATCATAGCAGTCTGGTTTTGCTCCCCTTTCTATCATTCTGGATGGGTGTTGACCATGGCTTGGGGGTTGAGACAGTCCTGGAATTGGGACTTCTCAGGGCAACTGCTACATAAGGAGCCCTCCTGGCCAAAACACAATAATAACAGAGCAACCAGAGTGAATCTTGTTCCCTGTGTTTTTGGGTTTTTTTTTTTTTTTGCAGGAATTTAAAAATTATAGATAACTATCCTGTATTTGGGGAGAGGAATTAACTGTGCGATTCTGCAAATAGCTGTCTTGAATTAAAGAATGATCACTATACCTGTTTAGGAGGCGGAGCAGAGCTGCTTCTTCACTAGCTTGTGTATCTAGAGTCTTGTTATTAGGCTTGGCTGTTAGGCTGGAGAAGCAAAAAGCTGGAAATACTGCTGCAGTAATAAAAGGACAGGAAGGAGCATGAAGTGATAGCTCCAATGCAAAGAACCATTAAAATATTGAACATTTGTATTTACTCAGCTGGCTTTTTACATTTAATTTTCAGGTATTTCTCTAAGTGGACAAAAATAATTTTCTGATAGCTAATATCAAATGTTGTTGGTATTAGTCTGACTTAGTTTTCTAAGTGTGTTGGTCTGTCTGTACCATGTCCAGTTCAAATTAATGAGTGCTCCCTGTATGCTAAAATTGGATGTTAAAGAGAGTCACACCATCATGTGGTTTTGACACATAAATTGAATAGCAGAAAACTTAATGGTGGACAGACTTCCTGATGTTTGTGATCAGGAGGCTGCCAGCACAGTCCTAGTGTGGTCACCCCACATCTGAAAATACTCATCTGCAGATGTGAGGTGGGAAGCAGAGTCCTGGAGCTCCTTAATTCAAGTAGTGCGTCAATTTATAAACAATACTAAAAAGTAAGTTTCTTCAAAGTGTTTTTTAATTATTTCCCTCTGTTAATAGCTTTTCCCTAGAATTATCAGCTTTCTTCTTTCTTTAATTCTCCAGGGAGATGTTTAACGTGTTGACTCATATACATACACAAACACATACCATTTCAGCACAACCACCTCATTGATTGTTCAGCAAGATAGGCATTGCAAATAAAGGGTGAGATTTTTATGGTGAAGTAACCTGTATGTCAGTCAGATGCTTTACCCTGAATTTTCAAAATGCATTGATCATGAAGCCCAAAGAGATGACAAATAGTCCTAGTGGAAAAATTGGCTTTGAGTTTCTCTTTTGTTAGCAAAGACAATTCCAGTAACAACAAATGAGGCAAATGTAAAGTGTCTGCCAAGTGTCTGACATTTTGGCATTACAGAAAGAGTGTGCTTGAGTGGAAAAAAGCTGTGCTGAAATACCTGGTGGTAGCAGCCAATGCATCTCCTCAAAGAGGAAAGCTCAAGAAACCCCTTGTCACTGTAAACAATTCATTCTCCAGTGATTTTCTAAAATAACACTTTCCGAAGTCTAGGTAGTCTTATGTAAAGTGACCCCTTCTGAAAAAAGTAAAATATGTCAAGTTGTCTTATTAATGCATGCTATACAACAGAAAAGTGTTTAGTGAAGTATTTAAGTAAAACATACAAAACATTGCTAGAAATAACATTAGATAAAGGCAGGGACAGTCTTTTTACTCCTTGCTGTATAGTGCGAATGAGTGTGTATATTTTGCACAAGATGGATTTTATCACTATCTTTTGGACAATATCCACAAATAAGGGACAATGATTCAGATCACCCAGCACCTGTGAATTTCTCAGGTTTCCCAAATTATGCAAATTGTGTATTTGAGCTAATAATGATTTTTTTTCTGCTAATCTTTATGTGGCGTACATGTGAAATAGGGGAGAAGCTCAGATTACTGGGATAACACTTTCTGTGTTAGTACAGATTTACTATACCTGTGGATCATCTAGGATGTGCAAGATATTCCATTGCTACACTGTGTAGAAAATACCCTTGATCTCTACACTTAGAGAAAGATTTTGTTATAAGACAGCATCATAACTATTGGGATGAATCTACTTGTGCTCATGGGGAAAAAGATAATCTTCCTTTTATTTTTCCCTTTTTCACGCACACAGGTATAATTTCATAATTGTATTTTATGTCCGTATTTTAGTTTTGTCTTGAACAGATCTACTTAGGCTTTGTTTTTCTTCTAATCTGTTCTGCAAATAAATACTCTTCTTGGAGATACCCCTGTGTGTTAGGTAAATTAGACAATTTTTTTCTCATTGGTTAAATACTCACCTGAGGTAAAATGGAAAGATACCACTCTGTTTAAACAGGGATTAAAATAAAATGGATTTTTCTTCCTTTCCATGTGTTGTACTTTATATATAATACATTTTTTTGTCTAAGAAGTGTATTTTCTCATTTCACATTAATAGCAAGAAGTTGATTTAACAGTGTGAATACAGATATTTGAGAATAAAGGGGACCTGAGACACTTAGGATCGGTTCCTAACTCAGTTGTAAAATAGTCATTCTGGCATCGATGTCTGCAAACAAATCTACGTTTGCTTTTACCTATATTCTCCTTTCTTTTCAGTTTACAGTAATTCTTCTTTTCTACCCCCACTGCCCAAATATATTTATTTTTAGGTGCCTGGAGATGGGAGGAGCAATAGAGTTGTTCTCTACTCAATCTACTAGGTTTGGTTTGCCTTTATTTTTTTTTTTTCTTCCTTCCTCTCTTCCAGTAGAATCATGAAAGGTTTCTCAGTAGAATCATGAAAGGTTTCTCTGGCACATGGATAATCTTCCTGCTGCTGTTTACATACAAAATTGCAGACAAACCACGATGGCTCAGTGTTCTTTGAAGGCTGTATGTTCAGAACGTGAGCCTGGAGTGGGCTTTGTCAAATGTACCTGGGTCAATCCCTGTATAAGGCCAATGTCCTGATAATAAGAATGAATTACTCTCATGTTAAAACATTTCCAGTGGAGCAATACCTGGGTTATTGAATGAATTCGCTCCATGTTTCAAAGCATATAGCATGGCAGTGCATTAATATGCTCTCCAACACTGAACTTTCAAAAAAAATCCTTTTTAATATCCACTTTGATTAAACATAGAGCAGTTCAGCTGTTTGAAGGCAGGATGGAGTGGTATAATGTATCACCGTGTTATGGAGATGGTACTGTACTGAGTCTGTGGTGGCTACCCAGTGGGAGAGGGAATGACATCATTGCTGTGCTTGTTTTTAATCAGAACCAGTAGGCTCTCCAGTTACACCTCTCCTTATGCAATTTATAGAATAGGTTTCAAAAGATGAGAGCTGCCATGAAAGAAGATATTTCAACTGTGATCAATTCTAGTCCAAGCCATTACTGTTATTCTATATGCTTTCTAGATGATGTATAAATTCTATGCCTTATTTGTAAAAATATAGATCAACAAAGCTGTCCAGCCAGTATTTTGAATTAATTAATCCTCACTTTGTTCTGACTCTATTAGTATTTGCATTGCACTTCTGTTCTTGTTATTGGGCTGGGTGAAGTAATGATAAGCACCAGCTTACCATTTCTGTCACTAAACCTGCTGTATCCAGCCAAAGGTAGCTTACTGCATTGTGAAGGGAAAATTCCAACAGTAAATGTGGCCAGATGCTTGTGAACAAACTATAAAAATGCCCCTTGCCACATAAAGTATTTAGTTCAGTCTTTTAGTTGAATCCAGGTTACAGGTACGTTTGTTTGCTTCAAAGTTTTTCAATAAGCAGGGTCCTGCAGAGCTAACCTTCCTTTGTGTGAGTTGCACATCAGAGCCTTTTAAAATATTAATCAAAAGAAAGTATGCAAATACACACATACACATGTGCCCTGAAAAGGGATCATGCAGAATTTCTTCTTTAAAATTATCTGTATTTCATGGTTTAATTAATACTATTGTATAGATAAGTTGAGGGCGATAGAATGAAATGGCAGGCAGTATTTCTCATGAACAGTGAGGAATGAATTGTTGTATGTGACGTTTTGTTCCCCAGTAGCTGAAGATAGTAATGGACAGGCTGCTGGCTCAGACATTAATCTTCTTAGCTATATCCATAAATGAAATGTCATGCCTAACAACTCATCTTTTATTGGTATTTCATCTTAGCTTTCCCTGATTAAAATTAATGTCTGTGCACGTATGTATAAAAATGGGGATAAAAAGTTCTACCTATTCAGATGGTCAGAGATTAAACATTCATACACAGAGTGCCCAATTTCAAAGAGCAGATAGAAAAAAAAAAAAAACCTGCAAAAAAAAGTCAGAGCACCTGTTCTTAACAAACATGACAACCTGCCAAAATTTCATCTTGAGGTGTGCTTAAGACTGTGACATAGATAACCAGAAATTACTGTGCACTGGGATAGCAAATTAAAATCCAGAAGTCAGTGAGGCCACAGGATATTAGATTTAAGACCATGAAGAGGTTGTTAGTGTTTATGACATTTAATTGCTGGAAAAATGTCAGGGTATTCAATGTGTGTATACATTGGAATGCTAAACTGGGTGAAAGTCTAAGTCAAATCCATAGGAAAACTTGTCATCATAAGCAGCTGAGTATCCTCGGCTACAGTCAGTCATGGCAACTAGAAGCAAATCAACGTATATATTATGAAAGAAATAGAAGAAACATTATTCTGATGAAACATAACTGAGATGTGCAGTTTATTGAAGTTAAAAATGGGCTTTGGGTCCAGCTTACTATGGCTAGTCTTCTGGTATATTATGAAAGTGAAATAAAATGAAAATTCAGGGGAGTGAGCTGATTAGAACCCCAAGGTCTGCTCTTTCACTCTGAGTTGGCTTTACATTGCCAATGTACAGGGTGAGTGTTGTCACTGGGGTTAAAAAAACAGTGTTGAGTTTTCGAAGTATTGCAGATTTGTTCCAGGTCTGTTCAGAAGATACACTCAGAGCACAAGTTAAATCCCTAAATTATCGATTCAGCAGTTTTAGTTTGGCATTTCAGTCTGTTTGAATTTTACTTGTCCCATCCTACTTAGTAAGCAAGCAGAGCAGGCCATATTTTTATATCCTTTGAAGAGCATTTAAAAAAATACATCTGTAAATCGGGATGTGAAGGTAAAATTTTAATGATCTTCACAGGTTTTTTTTTAGGGGTGTTTTGTGGATAACAGTATGAGATATGTCTGACATGTTAAAGCATTTTGTCCTTTGCCTCATCTAACTTAATCTTTTGCTTTAAAAAGGGCAATATTTGTTATGAAACATAATCTCCTATCACATCTGACCACACATCCAACCTATAATGTTATCTGACAGTAAATATGTAGCCTCATCAAATCACTTATCTTCCTACGTTTCAGCAATAATTTTGAGGGAATCTGAATAAATTACATCTCAAATCGTACAGCTGCTCTCTAACAGCAGAACTAATGAATTGTCATGACTGGGAGAGAGGGAGAGGTGCCTTGCATCTGTAATCTGAGACAGCTGACACGATGATGCCTGATCAGGCTTAGTCACCATCACTAATTACACGCTGTGAAATTAGAGCCACTTTTGAGTTAATGGCTGGTGAACACCTAGTGACAATTTATATAGTAAGGAAGGACTTGCCCTGCAGTTTAAAAAGGGAGTGGGAAGGACACCTTATACTGCTGCGCTGACTCTCCAGCAGTGACTGTCCAACACAAATTACTCTAAACTGATGGCACTAGTTACTTCTGAGGTTTTTAAAGTCTCTTCATATTTAGAGCTTTTTAATATCTGTGGTATTCTGTTTGCGAAGGCATTCCAAACACAAAAACTGAGGACACATACAGTTCAGATTTTTTTTTTTTTTGTTAGAGCTTTAAAGCTTTAAAGGCAAGTCTACCTAGTCATAAGCAAGAATTCAATTATTCTTCTCCTCTGTCAGTGCTTCTCCTCAGCTAGGTATGTAAGGTGGTAATAAAAAATGTCAGTCGTGTGATGGTTATACCAACAATAAAATAATTTGGTCTCTGTTTCTGTCTGAAGATACTAAACCTAACATGCCAGTCATATCTCTAGAGTGGATTTGAGTGAGTGGTGAGTGCTAGCTCAGTCAGCAGAGTTTTGAATCAATCCTAGTGGTCTCTAAAAGTGGGAGTACCTTGTCAGGTTTGAAAATGTTAATGGACTAGCTGGCAAGCATGACTTGAATTAGAATTTGAAACTTAAATTTCCCTATGCTGATTTTTTTTTCTTTTTTCTCAAAAGTCACTTGCATAAATTGTCTGGTAAGCCAGACCAAGTGTTTCAGAATGCAGACCTATGGTACATAAACTAAGGTGAAGGCGGTAAGTGAGAAAGGGAGGTAAATGACACTAAAAATATAGTGAATTCAAGTGGGTCTTAAATTTCTAGTACTGTATGTGCTGCTTTGCTGCTTTAGTGCTGCTTAATATTTATCAGCCTGGGAATTTTCCTTCCAGACCTGTTAGAGAGTATTCATCCTCTGCTATGTAAGAGGGATGGCAAAATCTAAAATCAATGCATGTCTTAACGCCCCAATACTGAAATGCTCAGTCTTGCTTTGATATCCATGCTTTGGAAATAAAGTTTAAAAAATCTAACACCAAAAAAGACCCACATTGACATTTTCAAAGCTAAAGAAAGTTCTTTATACTGATAAACTGAAGTAAGTAAATTTGTTTAATTTATCAAGATGCCAACCGAGATGGAATTTGATTACTGTTATGTGAATAGTTTATCACTGACAAAAAGGAGAGCTGGTGAAGGGGACCTCTAATTTTTTCAGGGGAGAGCAGGGCATATTTTAATTTATGCAGAAATTCTAATGAGATACTAGGTCAAATGTTTAATCTTTCAAAAATTATGAAACCACCAGAGCAGCCCAAAGAGGCAAAAGGCAAGTTTACTGTTCCTTGGTACATTCTTAGCATACTGAATTTCTGGGAACTGTACTTCAGGATATTGAAAGTGAAACTGAGTGCAATAAAGGGTTAATTTCTTTATTTGTATTACTCTTTGATATATTTAAATGGAAAGTCTTTACCTTTAAAAAGTGTAAATGAGCATGCAAACCTAAGGAGCTGGGCTAAAAGTGTTTTTATTGTCTATAAATGTATACTAAGTTTGGTATGATGTCTAAGTAAAAAAACCCAAAAAGGTATTGCAACTGATTTTCTTGTTTCTTCCTGCTCAGTTGCAGTTGGTTCTGGTGGCAGTTAAAGTGATGAATATTTGCATTTGACTGCAAACCAATCTTGGTTATCAGAGGATCGTGTGAAATTCATCCGAGATTTCTCAAGTTGGCACCTGCACAGAGAGGTCTGTACAGAAGTCTTGGTAGGCACACAGATAGTGTTAAAAACCATGAGGTATTTTTTTAATTTGGAAAATGGAAAATTTAAAGATAAAGCTTGGTAGTGCGTTCAAACATTAGAAAGTCATGAATATGCTTACTGTTAGGTCGCTATTTACATATATGGAAACCTTTTAGCAGAAAAAACCCTATTTATACATTCTGCTTGAGGGAAAAGGAAATTGCTGATAACTGTTAAAATTTCATTAAAAAAACTTGCATCCATTCATGCTATGGAGGAGAAAAATAATGAATTTTGAACAGCGGACAGCAGTACTCTTTCTTTTTTTTTTTTCACTGAAGGTGTTAATTCATGCTCCCAAAGACTACCAATACAAAAGAGGAATCAAATTGTACCCCCCCACTCTAGAATTAAAGAAGACATACTAGGCTAAGAAGGTTATCAGTATCATATCTTTATTTAAATATCTTTCAAACTTTTTGCATAACTTTAAACCTTTTCAAGAAAACTTTTTCATATACTTTGTCTCTTAGGATCTGAACAGAACATCTTCCAAAGTTACAAACAGGAGAGGGATGCATGGGTGGTTCATAACTGTTTTATTGGCCAGGATGGGAGAGATGATAATTTTTTGCCAATATAGTAGCGAGATTTCTTCCCCTGAGAAAAACTACCAACAGTATTCTAGCCTCATAAGTACTCCATCAAAACAAGTTCCCTAGTTCTCCAATTTACTTTTTATTCTCAGCCTCCTTCTAAAAAGACAACAGCCTGTTGTGGCTCACTTAAAATTATCAAAACTTAATCAGTACATTATCTCTCCCCACTCACATAGCATTAATACCGCACCACCAGTGACACAGAGCAACACCTTTCCTGGATACCTTCCTCGGAGGAGATTTAAGTTCTTTTATTAGTATGTTATTGCAAAAAAAGGATTATTCAGCAGTGTACTTGCAACTTCAATTTTTGCGCATGCAGCCTTTGACTGTGCTTGAACAATGGTCACATAAATAATTGCATTAATTTCAACAATCTTTCCTATGAAGAAGTTAAGATTTTAGCAGAACACTTCCCCCCCCCCCCCCA
>NW_010122389.1:0-1228 GCF_000699245.1 Pterocles gutturalis | reverse complement strand
CGCGCTCCCGCCGCCGCCGCGCATCCCCCGCACCCGGGACGCGCTCTCCGCACCTCCTGCCTTACCGGTCTGCTGGCTTCTCCCCCTGCTACAGCTCTATCCGGCATTAACCTTAAAAAAAAAAACATTTAAGAGGAAGGTAATAAAGTTCTCGCTCGTGTGCTCCTTGCCCATCATTTTCTCGCAGGTACTGCGGCTAAAGTAACTTTAAATGCAAACGGGATGGGAGATTCCTGTGGGGGAAAAAAGTCTATCATAACGTGGGACCAACGGATGGGTTTCGTGTTCACAAAGAAGGACGTTAAAAGTCTATTAAAATGGTAAAGATTTTATTGTATCGGAAAAAAGAGCTATCTGTACAATTCTAAGAGACAGTAAATAAAGCGACATTGTCCCTATCGGAACTTAAATAGCAGGCTTTTAAAAATTTGTGCAATTCAAACAAAAACATTTTTTAATTTATAGTGTAATATTTAAATGTATTGATCTTGGGATTTGTAATTTTTTATTTCTGTAGCATGCAAAAATTCTAAAAAGAGTAAAAAATAATTCTAGGATTTTTTTCATTTTCTTTTTTTGTTACCACCTTCATATCAAAATTACGAAAGGCAGCTTTTTAATAAAAGCACAACAATAGCAGTAAATGGTAAAAATAGCTTTTAATTGGTAAAATGAGGCAGAAATTGCATTGGAGACAAATCTCTATGCTCTAGGAAAAAAAAGAAAGTATATATATTTTCAACTTGCATTATAGCTTATCCCCAAGTTCTCAAGATTGCGAAAGAAAAAACATTTTTAAAAGGAAAAAAAAAATTACTTCGTGCACATCTGAAACATGCAAGGAAAGGAAAGTGGTTAATTTTTGCTGTTGCGGTTTTAAATCTAACTTAAACCTCCTCTAAAGTGGTTCGTTTCGGAAGTCTTTGAAAACAACTGCCTACCCAAACATCTATTGGAAGAAGAGTTTATTCCAAGGTTACGCCTCTCCCTTATAGACATAATAATCGTAATTGACAGCTATAAAAAAAATAATAATCAAAACCTCAAAAAGAAGGGGGAAGGAAAAAAAAATCCAATATATACGTTTAAATATTTATACAGAAGCCGTCTGTAATTGCACCATTCCGAAGATGTGACAGGCGGAGGGATATCGACTCTACCCTAAATTAATTTGTGTGTGTGTGAGTGGAGGGTTTCTATTGCTTATTGCCCCGACCGGGGGGAGCAG
>NW_010122388.1:0-9816 GCF_000699245.1 Pterocles gutturalis | reverse complement strand
AAAAAAGGCAAAACAACGGGATCAGAGTATGACACCTGCTGCACGTCTGGCTGAGGAGACCCCGCTGCGAGGAGCTCACGGTGAGGCCAGGCTGCCCGGACCAGCACAGGCTGGATGAATCCCCACACGCCCTCCTAAACCAGGCACTGATCAAAGAGCACGTTGGTGCTTACTGTAAGCACTGCTGAAACAAACACCCTCCTCCTCAGAAGCCAGGAGAAGGGCTGTTTTTATCGTCGCCTTTCTGATTTACTGCCCAACAAAGGTAACCTTGAGGCACAGTACGCCTAGCGAACTCCTGCCTTGTCGTGCTCCCCTGATCTCCCAAATGTGCTGAATTCACCTCAGAAAAGTGCACAGCAGGTCAGCTAGATGGGTATCCATAGATTTCATGGTGTCTTTTGCAATAGAGGAGGGCTGGGAAGGCCTCACTCTTTCTGCAAATACACAAAAAGCATTGCATTTAAAATAGTTGTTCTCAGTCTGTCCTTCACAGGTCTGTGGAAGAAAAAAAACCTGAGTGTTATTCAGGGATCCATGCTGTCAATGTACAGTTCTCAAGAGCTGGAAAAAAAACATTAACTGAATGTAAAGGCCTGCTCTGCAACTTCGCAAGCCCCAGAAATTTCTGCCTACCTATTCTTCTTTCTTCCCTCATCTGATCACAAGAACAGACTGATTCCTATTCCTATGCTCTACTGCACTGCAGCCTGCAAAATGAATGGGCAACACTCATCTTGGGAGAGTTAACCAGACTATTGCACTTTTATGGCATTTACCATGTGCTTGGTCCAGGCATAAGTGATGACGGTCCAGGTACAAAAGTAGGTCACTGTGCAGCATAGTGGAGGAAGCACCTGCTTATGTTTCAAGTGACCAACTTGGGAGAAAATTGCTTGGTTTTAAAAATGCAGATGACATGGTTCTAGAGGTTAGAGCAAAGTTAACAGGGCTCTTGGTCACTGAGGAATCAATGCCATAGCAGGTCTTGTCAAGAGAAATTCAATTGTAGAGTAACAGACGTAAACTTTGAAAATGAAACTGCTTCAGAAAAAAACAGATCTTCCTAGCCCTAGTATATCCATTCTACCAAAAATGACTAAAAGCCATTGAAGCCCTGTAGACCTTCCCCTATAATGACTCTCCCAGGCTGCTTGGCTACAGTCCCAAACCCTCAGGAATACCTACATTTTCAAATGAGACATAAGTGACCAGCATAACTTTTTCTAACACAGAAAAACTGTGTTCATTTTATAGTTTTCTTAGAAAAATGTCACATTTCAAGTTCTGTTAAGATAGGCAGCTAAAGACAAAAGGACATTTCAAGGCACATAGTATGTATAACCTACATTCAACAGCCATTTTAAGGATCCTGAAGGACATTCAACTTGCACAGAAGCATCAGTGAATAAAACCCAAGACTAGATACACAAGCAGGTCCCTGGCCCAGTAAGAGCATTTTATACCAACCCCAGCTTTATGCAAACCATCACAGCTAGCACAGGGAGTTATCGTCATAAATCTTAGTTAAATAACACCATCAAAAACAGCCCTCAGGAGCTCCTAGATGTTTCCCGGAAATGTATCTGCATAAAAGCAGGCTAAACTGATTACTTAAGAGCAGTCCATAAGCCTTTTAAAGACAGCTTGTCCAGGAATATTTCGAGTGGTTCCCTTACTTTAATAGAGAGGATGCACAACACAAGACTTGGAAGACTGCAGAAGGTGAATCCTCTCACACATACAGGGGAGGGATTTAGGAGGAGGAAGGAGAGTCCTAGGATTACAAAGAGTCACAGTGCTTAACATCTCCGAGATCTTCTGGACTTACTGCAGGAATCCATCTTCCTAAGCTTCAGGGAGGCAAAAGAAATGAAAAATCAGATCCTCTCCTGTTTGCTTAGTAGCAGGTCTTGCTCCATCAGATAAGAGCGGAAGGCTAGACTAGGTGAGGAAAGCGTCTGTTCTCTGTCGCAGAGGGCCTCAGTATGGCTGCTGGGCTGTCTTGCTTGCGTTAGGCCACTGCGGAGCAGCATCCTGCTGATCAATTGGCTCATAGGTGCTGCGATCCCGGCCTGCACAGGTGGCACCTGCATGGAGATGGAAGAGAACAAGATTGGGAAAAAACCAAAAGCAGAAGAATTGAATCCCCTAGAAGAAACCAACAGCTCAGGAGCACACCGTATTAGCTGCTCTACCAGCTCCCCAGCGCTTGTGTTCTGTGATCCTCACTACACAGGCAGGAGGTAAGAGAACTCAGAATAACTGAGATGTATTTGCACATGCCTCTTCATTCCCTGAGAACGGCTCTCTTAGTAGCCACATGGCTGTGTGGAAAGCAAGACTCGCAATACCACACAGCAGCATAACAGGCTCCTATAATAGCATATTTCAGCAAAATCAAGTTTGAGATTTAGTGGAAAAATGAACAGACAAAACCAGAAGCAGCAGGAACCATGGCTAGCTGACAGCAGAGATTTAAGAGCACGACTCATCCATGAACCACTCTTCCCAAAAATGCAGCTATGCCTCAAGTGTGCCACATCACGGCACTAAATTTGAATCCAGCAGTGCTCCCAATTGCACTGCAAACAATTTGCCTGTGGTAAAAGAATGGTACAAAATTATGTTACTGTCCAGTGGATGCACAGAGAAAGAAGACAGGGAATGTGCATGGAAAGCTTTTTATCTATAGGCCAGGCATCTGCCATGGCTAGAAAGCAATCTGAATCAAAGGTGGGCCCCAAACCACATCAGAGGCTTGTTCTGAGAGATGCAAACAGCACACAGCACCCCATGCCATGGTTTCCTTCCATGCAGGTATCCACCTCTTTT
The DNA here is from genome assembly GCF_000699245.1 of Pterocles gutturalis. Taxonomy (NCBI): domain Eukaryota; kingdom Metazoa; phylum Chordata; class Aves; order Pterocliformes; family Pteroclidae; genus Pterocles; species Pterocles gutturalis. Next base: position 6,981 of record NW_010122388.1, on the reverse strand, counting down.
TCACAGGAAGCGTTACCTTCTTTGCTAGCACCAAAAGCAGCACAAGTGACAGCTTTCAAACACTGTAATGCAGCAAAGAAGCTGACTGAGACCCAGCCACAGCCCCTTCCCTCTGGCAACACTGCCACATTATAATTAGCAAGTACAACCAGGAGAAAAATGAGTGCCTCCAGGAAAAGTCCCACAAGGTAAACATCAGTCCCTTTTTCCAGGTGAAGAAATGGAGGTCCAAAGCAATCAAGGTAGCTAAACCCAGAGAAAGCATGGAGTTAGAAATCCAGCTTCTTTCCCTGTCATGCATAATCCAGCTACAAAGGATGCTACCTCTACTTTCCCCCAGAAGGAAAAGAAAGGGTTGGCAAAGAGAGAAGGACACCCAAATGCTTCCAACGAGCACACACAAATGCAGGAGGAGGAAGAGAGGAAAAGCCTCTCAGTTATATTGAATAAGAGAGACAGCAGCAGGATCAATACCATTTTGGGCAAAATAGCTGTCAGACGAGGACTCCAGGTCTGCAAGGGAAGAGAGGAAGAATGTAAATTTAAGGCCCAAGACACACCAGAACCACAAAATGGGAGAACAGACATGAGCAAGACTCCCTGGAAAGAGGGGCAGAATCCAGCTGCACAGAGCTCAGGCTGAAGGGTCCAAAGTGCAAGGCAGCCTCCCTAACACCAGAGGAGGTGGCCCACGCTGACGTGGAGGCACAGGAAGCATCCTACCTATGTTAAAGGTGTACTCTCCTCCACGCTCCCGATACATTCGATACACCAAATAGCAGGACACAGGTTTGAGGAGGAGGCTGAAGATGGCCATGCCTATACTGAAACGCTTCGTATCAGTGAGATGGTTGTTTGAAGGGTAGAAGACAGAGATGTGAATGATGTCTGTGAGGACTGTGAGCAGCAGGCCAGTCAGGAACTGGAAACAAAGAGAGAATGGAACATGAACTGAACAGAGGATTAACCACTAGGAGTTACAGTCAGTTACAGCATCTGTAGCCTGTGAGATCTGTGTTCACACAACCCCAGTTATCACAAACTGCTAACCCTTCACACTCCCCCAGGTAGACAGAGATTCCTAAATTAATGATCTTGTATTTTGTGCATTTTCTTCACATCTGTCAGACACCTTCTTATGATATGCTCCAGGATTGTTTATTTTTGCTTGCCAATCTCTTTAATGTTCAGAGACGGGTTTTAAATAGGCCCTCCAACTCAAGCATATCGAACGCTTTGAGCCCTCCTCTGGCATTGCGCATCACAACAGCAGGTTAAAAAACTAAGAATCAAGTATGCCTCACCTCTGAGAAGCAAAATAAATGATAGTGAATGCTTCTCACCATGGTTTACAGTGCTTACAGATTTATACACTCTCTTAAAAAAAAAACCCAAAACAACTCAAACAGGGAATTTGACTTGTTCACTGATGTATTGGGAACAGCTGAAAGTCGTCACTTACTCAAAGAAGCTGTCTCTACCCTCCACCCTCTCCCTGGGCAGCCTGGTGGAGGCAAATACCCTTGCACTCACCATCATGATAGCATCAAGGGAATCTCGCTGCACAATGGCCCAGATCCCCACTGCAAGGACACTGAAATTTCCCCAGGCATAGGAGGCTGGAAACATGTAATTCATGCATCCCCTGCCAAACAAGACAAAAAAAAAAAAAAAAAACAAAACACAACAAACCAGCCCACATTCACAATAAGCCCACAACAGTTTGTTTGCATTCATCCCTGTTCCCATACAAACGCCTCCCTCTTAGATTTAGGATCTTGTTGCACACAGACAGGCACAAACAAGGAGTGCTGATTCCCCGAGAATGTCCCATTCCTAGTTTGAAGGACTACCCTCTTCTCACCCAGGCCAGACCAGTTACTACTCACTCACCACACTGTGAGCAGCCAGTGTACCAGAATGATGGCCTATGAAAAAAAAACAGAGAAGATGACAGGTCAGCAAGTTGGGAGCACTGTGGGAGAATCAACATGAAATAGCACCATCTTGTTTTCGAGGGATGTGTGGAAGAGTGCCCTGGACTCACAAACCCATGCAGAAAGCTGGTGTAGAAACTGGGACAGTGAAGACACAAAACCATTTTTCTCTGCTTCTGCTGCTGAGTATTTCCTGTGGTGCTACACTGTTGTCATTCATTATTGTTGTCATCTCTGTCAACAGTTGATTCAGGGCCCACTTAGTCTTTTCTAAATGGATTATTGATCTTGAAACTCCAGAAGTCTGTACAGAAAGCCAGGCAATCTGGTTCACACTATGCTAGCACAGTTTATCCATGACCAATCTGGCATCCCATCACCAAGAAGTCCATTGAAAGTCATGTCTGCAGCTCCCAGCAATTTCACTCCAGTCCTCAGTAAATACTCCTTTTACCTCCTTCCAGTCTGTTTAGAGCAGTAGCTCAACCTCACTGCAGTATTAACAGACCTGAAGGCATCTTCTAGGAACCTAAGAACCCAACCCTGCCGTAGTACACAGCTCTCTTCATTCCCAGCGAAGCCACCAGGGCCCAAATCCGGCAGTGCCCTAAGTAGCAATAAGATAATGCTGTCACAGATTCTGTACTTTGCAAGTGTCCTTAATGATCCTGATCCTTGTGCTCAAGGGGTCAAATCCAAGAAGAAATCATCTTATTGCAACAAGTGACACAAGGATTCTCTCCACCAGCACTTGGCATTTCTGTAACCAAGGAGATGTACTCTACGTGTTTATTAAGACAGCAAATGGGAACAAGAATATACCACTTCAGTCTTCTTCTGTACCTAGAACCATGCACTCACTCGCTTTTAGAGTCTGCTGGCCAATCTCAACAAAGGGATATCACTCATATTCACTCTCTAAACATTTGTGAAAACAGAAATATGGAAAACAGGCTCTATTAGCAGCCTCATAAAAGAAAGGCTGAAGCCTGGACATATCAGAGGATCCATGGGAAACAGGTAGTCTTCCATTTTGTCTAGTTGTGAGAAAGGCTCCAGTTGGCATTTATACTAGCCTTGGTATAAAAAAAACCAAAACCGCACCACCATCAAAATCCCTCTGAAGCACACTGTCCCTACATATTTCCAGGAAAAAAAGAAAAAAATTGGGAAATTATTAAGTAGCAAAAGGCTAAATTACTCAGTTGACACAGGAAAGCTGTATGCAGACAGGAGCATTAAGACACTAAAATATATATATATATATACTGACATCCTGCTACGTTAATTGACTTAAAACATCTATCCATGCTCTAGCTTAATACAAAACTAGTTGGTCAAGAAGAGTTAATAACCAGTGAAGCTGTGACATGAGTGAAGTGCAGCCAGGAAATCAACAGGAGTGACACGTGCTCATACTGCTCTGCCAAGATACCACAATGTAGATGTCTTAGGATAAGACAGAGCTCTTGCTTCGCTGCAGTACCCTAGCACATCTGCTCAGCCTTCACCCTGAGTAGCCTAGACTTTGTCATAACTTCAAACACTGCTTAAACAGATTTTTATTAATGATTTTTTTAATTGTTCATGAAAGCCTACAAAATGCTTCATCACCATGCCCCACTTTCCCTTCTCTCAAATTGTACCATAGAGACCAGGCAGAAACTGCTAATTGGTAAAATACAAGATGTTCTTGGATAAGAATGGAGACATGCAAATAGCATTTACTCAAGAGACTATCACAACATCAGGGAAATTCTTAATTAGGTAATATTTAATTGCACGTTACATACCCGCAAGACCCCTCAAGGCTCACCAGTTAACATAATTAGGCAGAGTGGCTTTTTTTTAAAAAGCTGTCTAGATCAATATTGCAGTTATTAAATTATGAAGCGTGCTTAGTCATCAGCATAAAGTCAGGTAAACTAGGGCCGATAGTATGTGGGACTGCTGAAATAAAAACAAGGCGTCCCCTTCCTGGTTGTTAGTCCAATTTACCTGACAGTTCTTCAAGGCACTATGGAATTAGCTGGTGGTCTTGGTATGTTTTAACACAGAAAATATAATGTCAATGAAAAATGTTCTTTAAAGCTACAGCCACTATGCGAGATCAGGTAATTTGCAGGCAGTCTCCTGATGAGACAGCAGAAGAATTTAAATTTTTTCCATCTGTTCAAGGACTTAAGTCTGTACCTAAGAAAGGCAGAAATTTCTTCTTTTGAGAAATTAACTCCTAAGACTTGAACTAGTGCTGAGAGCAGAAAATAAGAAAGGTGGGGCCTTTGTCCCTATCCCTTCTGGGCAGAAGGATGACCATGTGATTAAAAGCATCCCATTGGAAATTGGGGAGAGCCAAGGGGAATTCCTAGCTCCTCTGCAAATCCCAGCATGTGATGGAACTAATTGACAAGCATAAAAAAAGCCTGAGTCTGCCTGGGTCTCGTTAAATGGGAAACTCTTTGGAGCAGGAACTCAGTCCTTTAAACATGCTTCAGTGCAGAACCTAGACAAGGCTGAATTTTGACCAAGTTAAAGATTACATGGTTACAAATTACAATTATTTTCTTGTAGTATCTAACTTTTTTTACTTACCTTTTTTTTTTTTTGAGAGTTAGCTCATCTACTCTGAGTGACATATTCACCTGAGGATATACTACCCAAAATATAGATCTGAGTGGCCTCCTGTGAGCGAGCCACCTGTGAGGATGTTCCTCATTATTATAACAGAGTGATAATAATGAGAGTGGTTAGGCAGTGGAATAGGCTGTCCAACAGGGTTGTCATGGGTCTATTCTTAGAGATTTTTAAGTCAGTTGAATTTTGAATTGAGCTATTTGATCTAACCTTGAAGTTAGCTTTGCTTTGAGCAGGAGGCTGGACTAGACAGCATACAGAGGTCTCTTTTAATCTAAATTATTCTGTGATTCTGTGACTAGCATTTAAAAATGCCCAAGCACAAAACGCACGTGGATTGTAGGGCATTTTCCAGGCTTGATCAAACTCCAACTTTGTATTTCGAGGCTGTGCACAGTTATTCCAATAATCCTAGGTGTCCACCATTCACAGCAAAAATACGGCTTTCTGCTTCCCCATGCTTTGCTGAGCATTCCTATTAGAGCTGAGCCAGTAGATGATGTTTCATGAGCACGTTCCTCATCCACACCAGGACAAAGCCTCCTACATTAATTTTATAGCTCTGCAAGTAGCTTAAAGAGAGACCTCAAGGCTAAGACGTTGCTGTGTTCTGGCACAAACACAGCTCAGTCATGCAGTTTTCTTGGAGCTACTTCTATCACGAGGCTCATCTTTTTAATCTCACAGCAACTGTAAGTAGATCATGCCAATGAATAGCAGTAGTGTGTGTTATTTCCAGTCCCTTTCTGATTCAGACTCTTTCCCACCTTTGCGATATGTTTCAGGGAAGCAGGCCCTAATCAGGAACAGTACAAAGATGCAGGTACAATTACTAACTTGGTATTCCCCAGCTCTTCAGCCCCAGAGCAGTACTGGCAGACTTGAAAACAAGGAATTTCTTAATGCTGAAAACAGTTTATCCAGGACAAGCTCACTCTTATCTAGGAAGAGATTTAGGAACGATTGTCTGAAGCCAGAGAAGAAAGACAACATTTTAGTTGTGTTGTCATGGTGACTCATTCATTTAAGAAGTCTGTGTTTTTAGGCTTCCCTATCTCTACTTCCCATGGCAGAACATGTATTTCATGTTGGCAAACTTTTAAATTAAATATCCTTATTTTTCACTGTTGTTTTAGCACAGGGGGGAAAAAAAAATCAAACCAAGTTAAAAAACAAAACAGAAGGCAAGATCTGTTAATCTTCCTAGCGCCCTGGGAATCGCACAATAGTCCAAACTTGTCAGAGCAATGTATCAGCTAGTTTCCAGAGTGTAATATAATCCACATGCCAGGCCTTGAAAAATCTATTTGCTTACTCGCCTCCAACAAGGGAAGTTGCTTTTCTTGGTAAACTGGTAAGAGAGGGAAACATCATTATATGAACGCTAGGCTTTTATTTAGCACAGCCATGTGAAAGCCTTGCTGAATTCCTAACAGTAGCTGAGATAATACTATCTTCCCACCGAACCTGTAGGCAATCTGCTCCAAGGCCACTGCTCACAGCTTTGTGAATCAATAGCAGAAAAAGACTTGATGTGACCAGCAATGCTTTCATTCTCTGTGCAAAGTTTTAACCAAAGAAAGCACCTGAAACTTGCCATACCAAACAAGATACACAAAGTAGTGAAGCTGGAAAAGGCCCACACACCCCTAGAAATCTCAGGCCTTTAAAAGCATGAAAGGTAAAAAAAAGTAGAGGAAAAATTCATCTGTCTGGTATCAGGGAAGGCTTCAAAATCAAACACCAACATCAAAAGCAAAAAAGAGATTTTAGCAGCCTCCAGCATTTCCACAAGAAAATCAAACACCAACATCAAAAGCAAAAGAGATTTTAGCAGCCTCCAGAATCTCCACAAGGATGTGTTTCTTCACAAAGTGAAAAGCATAACCTAACCGTGATGTCTGTTATTTCCCACTTCTCTGGCTACCAGATATTCACCAAATTTTTCAAATTGCTCCCAACTGAAGCCCCACCCTACCAATTTCAATTATCTACCAGATGATAACCCCAAAGTAAGTGGGATCATCTAAGATATTTTGCCTGACAAGAAAAAACTTTGCCTCCTCAGGATCTCGTGTAGTGTTTATCCAGGATTAGCTCTGGTCAGCTGAGCTGGAAACCTCCATGGACACCAGTTAATAACCAGCCATTGTCCCAACCCAGTCCTTGGCCACTTTGGCAACTGCCCTGAAGTAAAAGACAACCTTGGAGTCATCACCTGCTGGTCAAGAACTTTTGCAATATTTGCCCGTGTGATGAAAAAGGCTTAGAAACACCAGTTTTTCCTCTTCGGAGGCCTCCACATCTCCTGACCAGGCCCACAGCCAGGTCCTGGACCAGGCGCAAAGTTGGTCGGCGTACAAGAGGGCAGGGCAGGGCAGGGCAGCCCGGGCCCCGGGACCCCATCCCG
>NW_010122387.1:0-492 GCF_000699245.1 Pterocles gutturalis | reverse complement strand
AGCGGATGGTTACCTTCAACCAAATTCTCCGAGACTGCGGTAGGCAGCTAGAGGAGGTCTCCCGAGTGTGCGGTAAGCAGCTAGAGGAGGGGAGTGGGAACCACAGCTGGGGGAAGCACTGCACAAGTGCAGAGACAGGGGCAGACGCCGGTGTGAGGTCACTCCTCAGCCCCCAGGTGCAGAAGTACTACTCGCCACGGATTCTCTCTAAGAGAGCAATTATTACATCAGCGAAACTGCAAACAATGTTACTTAAATTGAGACAGTGTTGGGGTCACTTTGGTGACAACCACCTGATATTTTCGGTCAACGAATGGAAAGTGTATGGCGAGACGATGTGGCCTAAGACAATTGAAGGGAATGAAAAGGATGAAAAGGATATTAAAAGCGTGCAAGGGCTGTGGAGTCAGGTCCTTGACACGTTAAAAACGATGCGGGAGCAGGGGAATGCCGCCTCTTGCGGGATTGGGAGGGGGCCGCGCCCGGTGGATT
>NW_010122386.1:0-23408 GCF_000699245.1 Pterocles gutturalis | reverse complement strand
CACTGAAAGCGGGATTTACCCGTAGGGCAGCTGGACCCCGGGCAGAGGGGGCTCCTTCCCGAGCACCCCGCAGGTAAAGCACCGATGGGGCGTCACGGGAAGCGTGGGGCTTGGAAGCAGCCTCAAAGGCAAGTCTCTGAGCCGGTTTGAGGGCTGGCACGGCATAAAGGGTGGAGGAGTTTGTGAGAAAAGACTGAGAACAAGCAACGGACGTGTGTCTGGCAGTGCTGGGAGAGGGGCAAGGGACACCGTAATTAACCAAGCTCCAGACTTTGTTTGGGGCTTGAGGCCCAAAGTGAATCAGGATGGGCACCAGGAACATTAATCACTTCTGAAAATTAATCTTCGCCTCTTTGCTCCCATTTGTAAAATGGGAGCAGAGACAGTGACCTTTGCCAAGGGCTCGGGTGAACAACGAACCATCAGATCAATATTTGTACGAGCGTAACATGTCAATGGCCACACGCATGCCCTGCGCTCTCCCAGTAGAGGGGAGACACCCGGGCAGGGCTGCTCTCCGCTGTTAAGGACATTAACTGCTGCCTCCTGAAGGGCTTTTCTTGAGGAGGTGTGCCACAGCCCTTCCCTGTGTGTTAAATGCACTCACCATTTTTGTGCATAAAACCACTGATTTGGACTTGGATGACTCCAGCCCCACATGCTGGGACTACGGAGCCAGCAGACAGAAGAGCCAATGTTGGCTTCTGGGCTTGCGGGGGACTGAGCAGCGCTCCTGCAACACCCCACACCGGTGTGTTTGCAGCGCAATGCGCTGCCCAGCGTGAACCCTTACTCATGCTGCCTGCCCAGTGCTGGCATGGTGACGGCCCCGCAGCTGTGGTGGATCGAGCCCCCAGTGCCGTGGGGTGGCTGTGCGAAGGCGCTGCCCACACCCACCGAGGTGCCCGCCCTGTGATCACCCCAATTTGGCGCACACCAGACCCCTCTACTGGCTCACCCAGCCGCTGGAGCTGCTGGTTGGGGTGGGAGGGATCACACTGGGCTGCAAAGGGAAAGGTCTCTGTCGCCTTCCAGGCCTGCAGTGGGTGGGATGACAACACCCAGCCCCGCAGGAACCGCTCCTGCCCTTCAGTAGCCGAGGGTACCAACCAACAGCAGCAGGATCGGTGCCTGCCTGTTGCAAGGGCTCAGGCATCACGTCAGGGGACTGGGGAGCTGCTGGCCCTTGTTTTGCTGAATCACGGCATGAGCAGCTACAAGAGTGATATACCTTGCTGCTGGCAGGCTCAGTTTTGCGCTGTCCTTGCCACAACTTGCAAGTCTGGGATTGAACATGTGCATTTTTGGCTGTGGAATGATGTGTAATTGGTTCCTTTCACTGAACCCAGTATCTCTTTTCAGGTATACAGCCCTAGAAAGAGGCTGGACTTTGCAAGACAGATGGGTTTCATAGATCATGGAGCATATTTCATTAGGAGAATAATGGTCTCCTTTTGTTTTTTTCCTGAGGAATCCTTTGCAAACACTGCATACGTTGGTAATGAATATAACCCTTTCAGATGATTCAGTGACATGCTGTAAAATATCATACTTGGTTAAGCACTTTCTGTATATTTTTTTCTGACCTAGACTCATATTCATGTCAACTCTCCATGATGCAGTGCCATAATATTCAAATTTTTGGTAGCCAATTGCTTTTGATATTTATATCCATTTTTAAGGGAATCACAATGAATAAATGTTCCCAGCTCTAACTTTATGCAAAATAAGCTGTGTGTAAATCAGTAAATCATTAATAGAAATGAATCATTACCAAAGGCTGAGGACTGGCTCGCATTTCAAACTTTCATCTGTTCATGTAGTTCAGAAGTCACCAAAAGGAGAAAACACATTGTGTGTGATAACTGAGGTCCCCATCACAGACAGTTTACACAGTGGTATTGGTTTATGCTTGATCAAATGATCTTTTCAAACCAAGACATTGTGCACGGATTGTGTTCTGGGCTTGTTTTGCTTAATAAAAGTTGAATTTAAAGACTGGAAACAGCAAAAAACAGAGGAAGATGAGAAATCCCCATTTAACACCTTCCTCAGCAACTCCAGCTCCAGAAGTGAGAGCCAGTGGCAAAGTATCTCTTTTGTAAAACAACTTGAAGGAGGTAAAAGCAAAGGGGAGTGCTGACCCAAAGGGAAGTGGACAGGAAGGGTTAAGATATGTCCACATAACTTGTGTTCCTGGTGTCCCTGTCTCCATTGAGGTGTGCTGTTTGAAAGACCTGTCAATATTTCAGGATGTTGAAAGTGTCTTTGCTTTTTAAAAATTATTTTTATTATATGAATTATTATTTTTACACAGCTTTTCCAGAGCTGTATCATCCAGCAAATGCCTGTAGGAGGGCATCCAGGTTTCCTAGCAAAACCTAGTTCCTTCATTATGCCTTACCAGGAATACTGGCATGCAGTCCATTCCCTCTTCAAGGAATAAACAACCCCATGGGCAACGTTCAATATGATTCATTCTCTGTGTGACTGTGACAGCATCAAAACCTGCCTAATGCCACTGGATCTGAGGCTGGTGGGAGGACTGAAATAAGGAGGCAAGCTCGGCACGTAGGAGAGCGGAGCCTGAGCCGCTGTGCGCGGCAAGGGGGATGGATGCTGGCCGTGCACCGCATGCTGTGCTCCCCGACCAGTAACAGGTAACAGGGATGCTGAGGCTGGTTGTTGCTTGGGGATGATCTGCAACAAGGGGCTGTGTCGTGTCAGGACATTGTGGCTGGAAGCCTGTCTGAAGGGAGCTGGAGGATCCTCCCCATCAGTTTTCTGCTGGATGTACTGCATGCCAGTTCCCAGTCCCCTCCCAGTTTAGGTTCAGCTCCTATACATAGCACCTAAAGGATCTGCAACATTGGACACTGCAGTGCCTTCTGGTGTGGCAGGAGAATCCATGCTCTGGAGCAAGAGGGGCTCGGAGAGGGGGAATCCCTGCAGCCTCCAGTTTTATTTGGGCTGAACAGCACCAGCCATGGCTGTCCGCTGAGGAGTCCAGCAGTCAAGTCTTCTCAGAGTAAACTCTGTCTGCACCTGTGAAACTCCCCTGAGGAGAGCCAGCATTTCCCAAAATTTTTAGTATTTTGTCTAAATGTCCTTCATCCAGGACTAGAGCACACTAATACATTTTTACAACTTTTTGGAGAGCTATAGCCTTTGGCAAAATATTATTTTTCACTTGGCTCATCTAAACTTGCAGGATTCTTCACTGAGTGACAATTAACAAGTTAGTGTCTGGGAAAACAGTGATTCTAACCATGCAACTAGAGGGGAAGGGAAACAGAGAGTGAATAATGGAGAACAGTTAATACAGATGTGCAAGGTTTAGTCGTATATGGTCCTGTAATTATTTGAAAATTGACCAGAAATATAGGCCAAAATGAATGCAAAAAGTACTGTTGTGATCTTTATTGAATCAATAAAATTTAGATTAGGCAGTCACTAAATTCCTATTTACACAACAGACCTTAAAGGCTCCAAAGGAAGCACTCAAATGTATTCGACAAATAATCCCTATTTATGAAAGCCCCATAATATGCATTTACATAATCCCCACTTTAAAAAGCTATATCAGCTCTATAGTTCTTCAGCTCAGAGATATGCCCCAGGGGATTAAAAGTACCAAACCAAACAAAGGGAAATAAAATGTACACAAGCATACATCCACAGACACGCACCACAATCTTTAAGATTAACACACACAGAAGGAATGAGGGATGACATACCTCAGCTCCAGCAGCGTTTGTGCATGTGCACAGACATGAACACACACACGCACAACTCTACAAGTGGCTCAGCGTGATTTTGAGCACCTGCACGACACCGCAGTGTCCCGATGCACCAAGTCCCTCTCAGCTCTCCTGGACTTTTTTCACAAATACAATATTGGTTAATCACGTATGCCCACTACCATAACAAAAAAAAATAGTCTGTAGCTGACTCGGCACGAAGCCTGGGCGTCACGCGTTTGATTCAGACTCAAAGACGACTGGACACTTGCTAATATCCCATGTGAAGCACGTGGCATTTTGCTGTCGGAGGTGCTGTCCTTGAGATAAGACGTATGACAGGGTATAGATCTGCACCAAGCATACCATGTTGCTGAAGGGCTTGAATTAAAAAAAGCCGTTCTTCACTGTGGAAAACAAGCTGCCCCTGAAAAGCTGATTCTCCAGAAGAAATGCAAATATTGGATACTGATCTGTTACCTTCTTTAATTTTATCCTGTTTAGCAACTGTCTGTTGTTTAGGAACAAAATGCCATGTCTGGTGAAAGCACCAGTTCCGCAATTCTGATGGCTGGGTAAAGTCTACATTGGATTCAGTCAAACTAAGAAAGGGAAAATACTGCAGAATTCTTTCCAGCTTCAGAGAAATGCCTTCACTGTCTGTATGTTCTTAACCGTGTGTGTGTGTCTTTCATTTCAAACTCTTTCATTAGCATTTAGAATACAAATGAGAACATGGAAGCACAGAAATGTTGATACTTATTTTCAGTGAATGCCAGCATTCAAGTGATGTGGAGTTTGTCTGCAAAAACCTCGTCCTCTCCCGAAGCTCCCGGGTTGTCAGCAGCTCCGAAGGTGCGCAGCTGCACCCCAAAGCCCCCCTCCCACCTGGCCCAGTCCTTCCCTGGAAGCCAAATGGGATTTTTCTGGTTTGCCGGGGTAGGGCAGGGTCCGGTGTCCCCCCGGCTGCTCCGTCAACAGGGGCCGAGGCAGCCCCTGGCAGCGCTGCCAGGCGTCCCTGCAGAGCTCTGCGCACCGTAGCCCTGGGGAACGCTCCGGTGTAACGGCTGGTGAAACTCCTCACCCCAGAGCCAGACGTGTTCCGGCAGTGAGGCTGGGGTAATGGAAGGGCTCAGCACCGGACTGCGCCAGCTGCCCGAGGCACAAAGCATTTCTTCCCAAAATAACACCAAAGCTTGGTAATACTGCTCTGTGCGTTCCGAGCTCTGTTCCACCTTAATAATGAAGCTTTTGAGTTAAGGTTTCTATTTAATGAGGCTCTTTGCAGTTTACATAAAACAACCACATGAATAAATACTCAGTTTAGAAAAGATAAGACCTGGGGATGAGTTTGGCGGGGGTTCAGCAAGAAAGATTATGCATACAGCAGATAAAGGTGGCTACAGTTGTGCCGTCACTTGATCTTGTCAATCTAATATCAACTCGAACATGGAGGAGAAGCAGCCGTTACCTTCCTGGTGTGCGGTGAGTAACAGGATCTCAGGAAACACCACACTGGAGCTGGTCAAACCCGGGAGCTCTAGTGTGCTTGTCCTCGAAGTCAGCCAGCAGTGATGACAGCCAGCACAGCAACCTGGAAAAACCAACTGCCGAGAAAGGGGAACTGAACGGAGAGTGGCTCGTTTTCCAAACAGATTTGGTGTAGGACGTGTTCCTTTATTCTCCCCATTCCACATTGATTACTCTAATGGTGCAGAGTTCCAGACCTAGTCTTTACATATTGACAGGCTGCGCTTCCCAGGTTGGCTACACAAAATGGGATGCTTTGGAAAATGCACAGATGTAGAAAAACAGGGAGGCAGAAATTTTCTTTGGGGCAAGGTTGAGGTACAAGGGTTGGGAGATGAAGGGATGAATACCTGTAATTTTGTTGTTACTCCAAATTATAACTGTTTAAACTCTCCACCTCAGGCTTGGATCTGTTAAACTGGTGCTTATCCATATATTTATGCTTTGCCAGCTCGTACTCAAAGCAGTATAATTCAGCTCATCATCCAGAACAAGATATGCCTCCCTCTCTGCTGCCAGCACTGTCACTCTCTCACAATTTTCGCACTTTTTGTGACTCGTCATTGGCCCTGTTGTGACAACTGAGGCAGAGGACAAGAGCTCAGAAGGAAGGAAAACATCCATTTTTAATGAAATTCACTCCTTGGGTGATCATGTGTTTCTAGAGAAGAGTAATCAGGCACTGGCCTTCAGACGACCCATCTCTGCTTCTCCCCCCTGTCCCTGGCACACGGAGCCCCTGCTCACTGTGCTCCCCTTGTGCCGGGCACAGGGACCTGGTGGTGCCGGCTGGAACAGCAGCAGAGGGAGGCAATGCGGCTGGTGGCTCTTTGCTGGTCTCATTCTCCCCAGGGAGAGGGAAGTGATGAGCCCCTGGGGTAGCGGATCGCACCGGGGACAGTGTGTCACTACGTGTGGCCGGTTTGCTAGGATGATACCACCCAAAAATTCTGTTTCTCCACTCCTCTTTTTGAGCCAAGCTCAATGATCAAACTTGGTCAGTTCCAAGACTCATCTTTGACCAACTCACCCAGTAACTTCTCCTTGTGTGTTGCTTCCCAGCAGTCTCTCTCTTTCTGTCCTCACTTTGGCCAATTCCTTACTCATTTAAATGGTGCTGTTAACCTCTGCTTCCTTCGGTCCTGAGAACTTGGGGGTCTGCACCATAGAAACAACATAATACAGCTAGATGTGTGAGGTCTTATCTGGCAGACAAATAGTTCTGAACTGAGTGGGAAGGGCAGGTGCTGTAAGGGACAAACCTTTCCAGCCCTGATGCTGGGCCAATCTGTGCTGTTACTGCTGGGTAGGAGGAGCTGAGGATGAGGACCCTGCTCAGTGCCTTGGCAGGATGCTCCATCTGTGAGTCACAGCTCTCCTGGAGCCGTACCAGCCCCTTGGCCAGACAAGCTTTGCGTTCATTAACTCTTTCCTGCAGGAGAAGCAGAAGCCAATTAATTACAACTTAGACTTTATTCCATTAAATGGAAAGAGCCTTAAGACTCTACTCTGATCCTGTTGCCACTGACGCCAGCAAAAAGCTCTCCACAGACTTGGATGGGAGGAGGCATTAATTCCACGTCTGCTTTCAGCCTGGACCACAGCCACACTCAGTGCCACTGCCAGGAGGGCTGTCCCTCTGCACGCAGAGAATGATTTCTGCTGGTCCCAGTGACAACGGACAGAGCGGCCATCCTCCCCATGGCCATACATTGTATTTACCATCAAAACCGTGCTCCTGGATCTTAAACATTCATTCTTCTGCTCCCTATAAAGAACTGAGCCTTTCACCTTCCAAGCTGAATGGATTGTATTTTCAAAAGGCAATCATCACATCTGAAATGACAGACTTCAGATCATTCCCAACACTTAAAGTTTTGCTTCTAGAAGAAAAAACTTCACAAGCAGGGGCTAAGTCACAGCTTCACAAGGCTGGTTTTAAGTGGGCAAATCTTAGAAAATAACTGTTCCTCAATCTCCTTTTCATAAATTATTTGCCTTTCAAAGAAGTCAGAGGACTGAATGCAGGTTGTCTCATACTGGCCTGCACTGTTGACAAGGCAGGAGCGGATCCTGCTTTGTTACAAGACCAAGCTAAATGCCATCACCTGGTACAACGACAGACATGTCTTTGCATGGGGTCTGATGCCATAATGCCATGTACTCTACAACGCATAAGCAGCAGTTTTTTTATTCACTTCACTTTTATTCGCTTGCATATTTGGTGTGGAATAGGTACAAGGTGATAAAAGAAGTGCAACTGGTCTTCTGGATGTAGGACAGCACAGTTCAAAGTCAGATTTCTCTTTGTTCCTTGTGTTGCAAGGAGCTTGCTGGCGAGGGCCCAGCACTTCTCAGACTGGTTACAGGACTGTCTCATCTGAGCTCTCATCTGTGCCACAGCTTGTATTTCTTGTATTTTGTTTAGCTGCACTGTGGGCCAACAAACTCCCACTGCAGTCAACAGGCCCTCGGGATCCAGCCTTTCTCTCAAGTCATGGTCATGGTGCAATGACGTGTCACCTTTTCACTCTTACTACTGTTCTGAACACTTTTCTTCCCAGTCCCATTTATTTGGGTCAACATCTGTTGTGTGGCTGTTGTGAACAGGAGATGAAGTTTCCGTGGGGTCTCTAAGTCGCCGGATACGGATCCAGGAACTTGACCTGCAGCATCTCACGGCCAGGCTGGATGAGGCTTGGAGCAACCTGGACTGGTGGGAGGTGTCCCTGCCCGTGGCAGGGGGCTGGAACTAGAGGATCTTTAAGGTCCCTTCCAACCCAAACCATTCTGTGATTTACAGGAGAATTTTCTTTCCATACCAGGCAGTGAAACAAACTTTTGCTAGAATGTGTTCTTTTCACAAGTGATTTTTTTCAAATTCCTATCCTGAGATCTTACTTAAAGTTCTATCTAGAAATAAGGCAGAAGAGCAGAAACTGCTCTTGTTTGGAACCTTGTATCCTCCCTCCACTTGCGCTGTTTTGGAGCTACAACCTCTCTCCCCCACATTAGGTAGTATTTTCATTAGATACCCGACCTCTGGTTCTGATTAAATAACTTGTATAATTAGATTGAGACATCTGCTTATCCCTGGGGGAAGAAATCCTTTTCAGCACTGGACTAAGTCTGATTTGGTTAATTACCTTAGCAGTACTGTATTCATACATAGTTTCTTGATGGCAAGAAGCTGTGGTATCAGGTTTATTCCTCCTGGCTTTCACAATACTATAGCGAGACAGTTTAGGGATTAGGAATCAGGCACTGAGCCCAGTATTTCCCTCCTCTCTCCACTCATCTCAACACTCTCCCCTCGTTTTGCTGATTAAAATATTCCCTGTTTTGCTTGCCTGTTGAATACAGTTTCCAGGTTCTTTGTTTTACATGTAAGGATAATATATTCCCAGGGACTGCTACAAAGCGATGCATTCTGGGATGCTTTGGAGTAATTAAAGTTCTCAGGTTCTTTGGAGATGCGAATTTGTACCAACAAACAAATGCATTACTACTGGCACTGTCAGGTTTTCAGTGCCTCCTCCAGAACTAGACCAGTCCACATACAGACTGGCAAAGCAGAACAGACACAAAAGGAGAGCAACAGGGAGGTGCACGCAGGTTTGCACACCCCATCCTCTTCCTCTGGTGGCTCCAGGTTCGAACATCTGCAGGCAGCTGGACTGCAGAGTTCCCCTGCAACTGCAATAGAGATTCTGTCCTTTGGACAAGCACCACCAAAAGTGAACAAACACACGCTGAAAAAGAAGCGACTGAGATTTGCATCCAAGCCCAGAAAAATACATTCTCAGAAGTGGGTGGCACTAAGCCCAGTGGGCACCGAGCCCCGAGGTAGGTGCTCCGGAGCTGCACCGGCAGGCAGCGGGCAGAGCCGCGGGCAGAAGCTGTCCTCAGGGCATGCAGCCGGGTGCGTGCTGGCAGCGGCCCACAGCAGGCTGCTCTGCTGAGGCCCCCGCCGCTCGCCCTCCCTGCTTGCCCCCAGACTGAGCACCCCAAAGTGCCACTGGCTCCGAGCTGACTATCTCAACAGGTCGGTCTGGGGACCCAAAAGCACTTCTGGCAATGGCGAGAACCGAATCAGGAGCAAAAGGAACATTATGCAATAGAGCATTTTTCTATCAACAGATGGAAATACCTAATCAGATGTAAATCATCTGTTTGATAACCAAGCCGTTACAGAACTAGTGATTCAGGCTTCCCAGGGAAACTTCAATTCTCAGAACCATGTATTTACTATTTATACGACTTGCCAGCCTATCTAAAGGCTCGTCCTTTTCAGAATGCTATACAGGCAGCCAGAAGGCGCTTTCACAAAGAATTGTTTGGATGCTTCTCAAAGCATAAATATATTCAGTGCAGAACTTAATTGTAACACTAAATCTGTGAGTTTTGGAAAAAGGTGATGGGGGGTGGAAATCATGGGGGAGGAGAGGCATAGGAACATAACATCAAATGCCTATAGGAGGTCAGAGCAATGACACACTGTCCAGCATCAGAGGCATGGGGAAAACTGTCAGCACAGCACAAAGCTTGCAGCGTTGCCTCTCCAGAACTCTCTCCCAGTCTGACAGTTTGCAGAGATTTCCCATGACAGAAGTGAAGTTTGTTACTCAATAGCTGTTAGGTTTTTTTTTTTCCTTCCATGACTTTGTCCAGTTTATTTTTTTAAAAATTATGTAAACCTTCAGCATCTACAACATTCTGCAGCAAAGATCTCTGCAGATTAATGACACACTTTCTTTTGTTTGAAGAACCAGAACCAGTGAGCAAATCACCTCTGGGTGACTTCTTCATGCTACTCACGGTTTCAGAGGCTGCTACCATTTCGTCCCACAGTCACCTCTTTCCAGGCTGAGGAATCGCAGTCAATGGAGCTGTGCCTCCTGTGGATGCCATTCTATACCCTTCATCAGCCTTGTTGCACATTTCTGAATATTTTCCAGGTATATAAATGCTTCAACAACTAGGACAGAAAGAGAATGATTTCTGTCAGATGTGGCCTGTGTTCCCAAGGATACTGGGCCACCCAGAGCAGCAGCTGGGAGAGAAGTGCTGTGAGGTGGATACGTCCCGTTTGGTATGATCTGAAGGCAGTACAACTTGGGAATGGCTTTGTTTTTGTTACCATCTAAACACCTTCGCTGGGCAAATGGTGTAAATAAGCTTTATCATATTTCTTCTGAAAAAACAGAGGGGAGGGAGACAGCCCCTGCCAGGGGGGCAGAGCAGCGGAAGCGTTTCTTACGCACCCCTGGGCACAGAGCGGAGCCCAAGGGACGGCTTCCTGGCAGACCAGCCCCAGTTTCAGCCAAGAAACATTTCCTTTCCACTCTTTTTTTCAGGTCAGAAGGTGAGTAAAGGCCTGGGTACTTTTCTTTCCTTGTAACATTCACACAGAAGCATGAAATATAACCGGATACATTTCCAGCACGACAATGGACTACCTCGTCCCGACGTGCAGGCCCAAGGTGTCTATTATTTATAGACCCCGTTTTCTTGTAGCACATTTGCATCGATGAACTCCTGGTGGCTGACAGGCCGGAAGCTGTGAGGCTCGCAGGTTGGCGCAGATACTGCAGAGGAGGATAACCCAGCAGCCAGGCATCACTTCGTGTTACGTTGCTTCATGACCGCAGCATCGCTGGACCGACCCAGCCCGGCCACTGACTGCAGAAGCCAGTCTGAAAAAAAGGGGCAGAGCAGAATTTTGCCAGAAAACCAAGACTGCTTGGTTCTGGAGGGGATGTTTCATTATTCCTCACATTACTTTGGCACTGGGACTGCTTAGCAGGTACCGTGGAAACACCCCGATATGCCTGCGCTGTGCAGCCACGGCGTGTTCAGGGGGATGCAGGCTCCGTTGGGGACCTGCCCGAGCTCTCATGCACACGCTGTCACTGTGAGTAACTTTCAGCCCCAGAGACAGCCAACTGCTCTGGCAAAAGCTAAACAAACACTGCTGTACCTGGGTTGGAAGAGATGCTGCCTGGTGTCAGCTGGGTGGTTTGCTCCTGATCTGCCAGGAGCCAGAGCGTGTGTTTAAGGGGGCTCGCCATCCCCTTCACTGCTGACATCTCCGAAGCAGTCCTCCGAGGATGAGGCTCAGCAGCGCACGCAGCAGGAGAAGGGTGTTTCTGCTCCCAGGCTCCAGCTCAGCCCTGAGCACCGCACCCCGGAGCCATGGTCAGGACCATAAGAGAAAAGGGAAAGTACCGCACAGAGCTGCGCCTTGGGAGAAGGTGTCACAGAAGCCACATGAAGCTGGTGGCTAGTGAGAAGGGGTCAGCGGCTTACCTTCAGAGATTTCTGCAAGGAGAAATGCTGGATCAAGAGAAAGTGGCAGTGGGAGGGAAGCGACCGGCTGGCAGGAGCAGTGCCACGCTGCTGCGCTCTGGCATCCCTCCCGAGCCGGCTGGATCCAGCTGCACAAAGCTGGATCACCTATCATAAAACCAGCTTTGCTTAGTTAATCCTCTGATCGATTTCAAGGCCTTGCAGAGACTGAAGGCTATTAAGAGATTTGTGTTGGCAGTGCTTTCCAGCACAGGCACTGTCTCCACTGCTGCTCACCTGATGCTCACCCAGCGGTGGTCCGAGCCCCTCCCCAGTGCAGGTGGCGCTGAAACCCCCTCCTCACACCAGATCATGCTGGCCCGCAGGGGTGGGCACCGCGGCCGTGCAAAGCCACACCGAGGGATGGGAGCCAAGGCAGCTCCTGGTGTCAGCGCACGGCGGGCCTCCAGCCTCGTGCTTTGTCCCACACATGCCTGTAAAGCAGATGAGTGAGAGCAACAACAATCCCCAAAGCAGCCATCGTGAGGGACTGCCCCAAGCACCCTGCCCGCTCCAGGCACGATCGTCTCCCTCGTGCCGGGCCATGGAGACTCGTGCGTCTCCAGCAAATATGCTGAGGGGACAGAGGGTCTCTCATCTCAGCCCTCAGAATTGCAGCCCAGTGTGTTTTCAGTTTTTTCTGTGGTAATTTTCCTTTTGATCCTTGACCCTCACCTTGAACAGCTCGCTTCCCCTGCCTCACTGAACAGATGCTGCCTCACTCCCGGTGCCCAGTCTGGCGGAAGCCCTGCAACACATTCTCAGTTGTTCCCTGTCTCATTTCTTCGACATCTCCAGCTCTGCCTGGATGGGATGCAATGTGCTGAGCGTGCAGACCTGAAACGCTTGCTCTTGCCTTTGACTGCTCATGTGCCTGCCTGTTTTCCCCAGCACCTGCCTCCTCATGTCCAGATCCAAACTCCAGATAATGTAACCCTGCTAGCCTCCTGGGCAGGGTTGTGTACGCTGGGAGAAATGCTGGCCTTGGAAAATGGGTGAGTCTGTGGGATTCTTCAGATAGTTTCTGCTCCTGGAAGAGGCTGGAAGAGGCTGAAGTCTGACCCTCAGTCCCAGCTATCTCAAGTTCGCACCAGACATTGTGCCCAGGTAAGCGTCAGGCACACCGCTGGCCGAGGCTACGGCAAACCAAGACACGGGTGACAGCAGCACCTTTGTTGCAGCAGGTTGACGTTTTTCCAGGAGATGTTTTTAAGCAGCAGCTTAAATTGTTGCTCCACTCTTCAGACTCTGTCCAGGGCACAGGAACCCTGCTGAGCTGAACCCCCCGCCCCAGCACCCCCAGGCAGGAAGAGCCGCTCAGCAGAGGCCATCGTCAGCACAGACTGGGGCAGGCCACTGATGCCAGGGTAGGACCCAGACATGCCCAGCTGTGGTGGACCAAACCTGGGGCACACAGGAAAGCAGATACCAGCCTCCTCCCCGGTGCTGGCAGAGTGCTGAGCTCCGGCTCCAGCCCCAGGCTGGCATCTGAGACCAGGCTGTAAGTGGTGCTGTTGTTCAGGAAGATGCAGCCTCCTGTGTTTCCTCCCTTGGTTATGCTACAGCTGCAGATGTGGAAGTCTTGGTCTGCGCCCAGTCTATGCCGCACGATGTAAAATGCACTCCCAAGCCTTTCTGCACAGCCTGCTTTACTGGAGACGATGCGAGGTGCTGCACAGAGCTGTAACTCCCACAGAGCAGGGCCCATGGCAGGTTGCAGAGGTGACACAAAGCTTTCAGTCATCCAGACGCTGCTGCCAGATCCACTCGGTGGGCCAGCAGCACCTCTGCAGCCTGCACAAGACGAGTTTGGCAATGCTCAGCCCAGGTCTCGGGGTGTGCGTGTGCACAGTGCAAGAGACCCCCCACAGACTACTGGCTGAGCCAACTGAAAAAGAGGTTTATTACAGCAGCTTGAAAGAGGATGAAAAACTCAGGGGAGGGCTCTTAATGTGCCAGAAGCCTTCAAATGGAAAGATCCCAAACCAACAAGACCTGGTTCTAAAGCACAAAACTCTGGCTCCGCTACTGCTGCCTGTCCCTGCTACAGGGCTGCGAAACACAGAGCTGGCGTCTTTTGTCAGTGTGACTTAAAGAGCAGCCCACTTACCAAAAAGGAGAGCACAGGATGGGGATGAGGCTCTGCCAGGATTCCCAACACTGGGCACAGTCCAGAGTTTTGTCGGGTTTGCAGTGAGAACACGAAGCAACTTGCTTGTCAGAATGACCAGGAAAGGGAGAAGCAAGAAACTGCGAACCATTCAGCCTGATACCAGATCCACACAACACAGTGGTGTAAACAGCGTGAAACACCAGGGTGTAAGGTCTAATAACTACCATCTAACAGGGGCTTATTAAAAGTAGGTTGTGCCAAGCAAGTCCAAAAGACTTCTTTGCTTGAGACACTGATTTTGCAGATGATAGAATTCATTTCTGTTCCAATAAAACAGTGGATGTAATGCTGCACAATGAACTTAAAGAAAGTAGGTAACACTAAACAAAAAAGTCTACACAGGGCAGAGCAGGGGTGGAGGCTGGCTGGAGAGAAGGCAGGGGTCTGGGCTCCCAGCAAGGATTCCCTGATGGGCACCAAGGGGCTGCCTGCCCTTGGAGCTGGCTCTGCCGAGTCAGTAGCGGGGTGCAAGCTGACCCCACAGAAGATCCAGTTCTCAGACCTGTTCCTCTTGGGAGACAGAGATGTCCAGCAGGATCTTGTGAGCCTCTGACTTCAAAAGATCAGCAGCCATGCCAGAGTGAGGATCTGCTGGGACCATATAAGCTGCCTTGTTCCTGCTTTTTTAAATAGTATGAGAATTCTGAAGCTGCAAGACAGGAATGCGGGCAGAGACCTGACGGTTCCATGTTGCTCAGCTGAGCAAAGCTCTGCTAATAACCCACAACCCCCAGAGGGAGGGAGGGAGAGAGAGAGGGCAGGCCGGTTCTGTTTTTGCTTAACCAGGGTCTCCTGCCATTACAACATTATAATTTCAAAGGACTTTGTGCTGAGAACTAGATATAACAGCAAGAGCAGCCCCAAAAGGACCAAAGCTGAGGATCTCAGTGGGGTTTGCTGCAGGAGGGTAGGATTTAAGCCACAGTCTGGAGAAACAAAGACTCAGGGGACAGGATCAGTCTCTAATTATCTTGCAGTTGAGCAGCAGGATGAGGAGAGGGAGGAGCAGGAGACACCAGCATGAGAAGCACTGACCTGGAGCTAGGGAAGGAAAAGTTTTGGCTAGACGCAGAAAAAAAATATAAAATCATACTATAAAAAATGACTGGCATAAACCAGACTCCTACAGGGAGAGGCTGAAAACTTAGTCACAGGAAATACTTACAAGGAAATCAGATGCAGTGCTAGCAGGAAAGTTGCAAGGAATGACTGCAGCAAAAGGGCCAGGCCAGACCCTCTGGCAGGACCGAGTGCTCCTTCCCAGCCTTCCCTGCTGGTTAGTCATCTGCTAGTGGTTTCCAAATGGCCCTGGGTACCCAGTACCTCCACCTGGAAAACGAGTGGGCACTGGAAAGTTAACAGAGGCATCACTTTCAGCAAGAACCATTTGGGCATTCAACATACTAGTATTGCAAAAAGAACAGAGATGTGCTATTTAGAAAACACACTAAAGGGGTAATGAAGGCTACTTCTAACGATTACTTTTTCCAGGGAAAATGTATTTGCCATAAGAAGCAGGTGCTACTGTATTTTAATCCAAGTGACTCCTGTTCCTACTCCAGTACCGAATACTCAATTACTCCCAATAAATCATGCTCAGTCCCACATCCCCTCAATCATATTAAGGCACTCCCCCCCTGCCCATGAACACATCCAGTTAGATTTCCACTCAATTGATCATGGTCACTCAGACTTCCACTCAGCTGATCCCAAACAGCAAGGCTTCAGCTGCTTTATTCTTCACTGTTCACAGAATTTCCCAATAGCCTCAAACTGCAAACCGAGTGTCGTCCCAGATAGGAAGGATTTGTCCAAAAGAGGTTTTTCAGAGCAATGCTTCTCTGCCTCCAACATTTCCCTTTTCATCTGTTTGTTTCATTCCCTGGGTGCAGGACCCTGCAGGTGGAAGCCACGCAAGAGTTGGGGTGGGATGGTGCACGGGCCAGCAGAGAACGGCCGTTGGTCAGGTATTCTGTGAAGCTCATGTCTGGCCCTGTGGCTCTACCTGAGCCTGTTCCAGGGGGATTCCCACCCCAACACCTTTGGGCTGGGCAGCCCCTGGCACGTGCGTGGCCCCAGCGCCGGAGCGGGGTGGCTGTGTGGGCTCCAGCACCCCCACCGTGTGCAGCACCCCCAGGGACCACCCGAGCATCTCTGCTGTCCTCAAGTGCTGCCACAGCCACCCGTCTGAGTAGTGTCTGGAGCTGGATGGGAACACTGGAAATGGGCATTATCAGACAAATCCTTCTGAGGGAAAAGAATGGTTTTAACTTTATTTTTTTTTCAGATTGTCATTCTGTGGGCTCTGAATTTTCCAAAAATATTCTGACACAACCAAAGGAATACCAGTTCTTTGGCATATGAACTGATTGTACAGTAATTTTACTATTTAATATTTAGGCATTCTTACAACAGAAAGGCAAACATGTAGAAAACCAATTCATATGACCTGAAACCCAAGTAACAAAAACCATGTTGAAACAGAAATGTTAATATAGATCCTTTGTGCAATTAGAATGAACCTCACTAATACTTTGAATATTGTCCAATTAATTGTCTGGCATATCTTTCATGAGACTGAATAACTTCAAACAGTGGAGAATTAGAGCTTGGCTACACATGTTACGGATGGAGCCAGATGGCAAAATCAAGTAAACGAAATGGTAACGTAAACTTCAATGAAGACATAATTCTACTCTGTTGGTTGACTAATGATTTTGACTGAAAATGTACATTTACCAAACTGCCCCTGTGTATTGTAATAAGTCAAATCCAATTTCCTATCATCAAACTTGTAGACGGCAGCCAATAAAATTATGCTTAATTGAGTTGAACTGTAACACTGACTTATAACTTCGCTGAATGTGGATTGTCTCACTGTCCAGGTTTCTCACCCAGTCTGAGGTTTAATTTCTGCATTTCAGGAATTAAGCATGAGGCACATCTGGCAAACAGGGTATTTCAAAGGAGACTAAACAGAAATAAAGGGATCTGGACCTGGCCTAAAATCTCCGAGACTGGAGCCTCTTGCACCTGACAGGATCCAGGAAGCAGTGCTTCCACATTTATTTAACAGTGAGACTATGTCATTTTGTTCAAAAATGTGGAAGTCCTACTAATTCCCAGGTTACACTGACAGTTGTGGTAGACCTTACCATGAAACACGGTCTCCCATGGGAGCTGAATTGGTGGTTCCAGCCACAGCAGTCTGACAAAAACTACCACTAGCAATAAACATCTTATCTTTCCACCTGACCTTGTACTTGGCTATTTCCTAAAAGAACGAAGGTCAGGAGAATTCCTGCTTTGGACTCGCAACTCAACCTTCAAGTCTCAGGAATGGGGCTGACTACAGCTGAGGAGAGTCTTCTGGTTTCTTCACACCAAGAACTTGTTTATTGTAGCCTCAGATGAATCTTTCCTATAACTGTGGTTAACCTCTTCCTATGGTTAGGCTCCTTATGATTCACCTATGCTAAGTATTTTGCAATTAAACTCCCCCATAGAGCAAAACAAGCCTTTATTATAGCTGCAGAAGGCCTCTTTGTCTGGCCGAACCGGGTCTTCTGCTTTTGTTCCCATGACTTTTTCATAACAGGTTTGTGAGTTCTCATCCTTGGGTTGTATACTGGCTGTAACCATAAGATTTCATGATATGGTTTTAAAACACAGACAGAAAAGGTGGTGGTGCTGGCGGGGGTAGGGGGGTGTCTTTCAGTCTACTTCATATAGACCTCTGTTCTTCAAGGCTAACCCATTGTTCCTTGGTGGAAAACAACATTTTTTATGAGACAAGTGAATCATACATTCCCTACTAGCAAAAAGAGCCCCCAAAAGAGAGCAAGGTACATATTTTGGGACATTCCTAAAATCACAAACACAAGCAATGGGCAAAAAAAAAAAAAAAAAAAAAATTGGCAAAAGCAAATGCACAAAAACAAGGTCTAAAAATTCACATCATAGTGAAAGACAGTAAAAGACTTTTTTGAGTAAAAAACAGTATTGGCAATATCTAATTATTGGTGAAATCTATTAGGAAAAATATTTTATGTTCTGACAGACTACTCACAGTTCAGTAACAATCCTTCAGGATTTCTGTATGAGGGTTTAAAAGCTCTTCAATAAATGCAGGGGAAGAAAAGAAAGGTTTAGTTCCAAGTCTGAGACAAAGTTTGCTGTGTAGTTAAAAAGAGTAAATGAACTTGTGTATTTGACTCCTCTGCTTCCTTCTCACAGAGTGTCTTCTACACTCGAATGACAGAGCACACAGCCTGAACAGGAAGGCTTCATGTTTTATTAATGGTGTCCAATTCATTTCCTGTTTTCATGCTGATAACCTACGGAGGGAGAGGAAGGGAATTCAGGTGGCAAGACCTCAGATCCATTTTTCTTATACCCATGATCAGTTCACAAGTGGGTATTTCACTAGCAAAAATCTCTTTACTGCATGTATTACTGCATTCTCTGGGAAGCTTAAACGGGATGGCTGGCTTCACAGCTGGTGGCTCTGAAAGCCTCAGTGTTTTCAACACAAGTTCTCTTCAAGGTGATAGCTTTTAGTTTTTGATTCAATACACGCTCAGGAGCTATTTTCACTACTGTACTTTCTACAGGACTAACCTCATAATACACCAAATTACTACCCTGGCAGAAATCTCCTAGTCAAACAAGCTTTGGATTAGCAATACCATTCACTGCTTCTAGAAATGCCATTTCCCCGTTAAAGACAAACCAATGTAGTGTTCACCCCAGAAGCTATTCCCAGAGATTTTATTTTCTGACTGAAATAATGTTACCAGTCCTGCAAAACGGAGCAGATTTTTTAAAAGCCTGATGCTTTCTGGAAATTTAGTTTTTTTTTTTTGTTTGTTTTTTTTTTTGGTGTAGAAAGCATCATTTCCTCTGTGTCTGTGTTGCGGTTTCATGTGGTGGGACAGTCTGTAATATTTACCATGAGTGAGCACATCCTTTAGAAAAGGCCTTCTCCAGTACAGTGTTGAGAGTAATTTCCTTGAAAAGACTGAAATTTAAATATCTGTATTTATGAGCTGAAGAACAAGAATGTCACCTTACTACTTCAGACTGAAATCCTTTGCAGAAATTATTTTGGCAGTTGATGGAAATCTTAAAAAGTGTCCCTGTACTAAAGACCTACTTACAATAAAGGGATCCTTCCGCCCTCCCAGGCCCTCCCTTCACCATCTGTAGGCGGATCAGATGGGAACTTGCTGAAGAAGGATCAGTCTTGTCCAGAACTAAGTGCCCAGTTTAGAAAATCATTCCCTGTTGCTGCTAAGTCGAAGGAGAAAACATCCCCTCCTAGACAGCAACCTCTTGTCCCATTCCATCTGAATCCATCCATCCTTACAGTATTCTACAAGACAGAGCTACAGCGGGGTGGCTCTTACTGGGTGGGTGGGTGCTGCCCATGTGGGAGGTAAAATGCATGAGGGAATAACCGTAAACTGTATCCTGGCACCTGGGGAAGCTTTAGCTTGTCCACTACCTGCCAAGTCTGTCATATGTGTTATGGATGTCTGAAACACAGACCTTTCTGGGCCAGTTGTTGGAAAAGCAGACTGAACCCCTGGTTTGACTCAGCAGCAGTTCTGAGCACCTGATCAGCTACTTTCTTCCAGAGACATCAAACACAAAAGATGAATAAGCTATATCCTGACATCCCCCTCAGAGCAGCAAGCTCTCACAGAGAGTACAGAAGGGCTCGAGCACCTGGGTGGACATCCGGTTGGCAGCAGACACTGTCATTTGGTCCTGGGGCTGTCCTGTGCTTGTTCACGTCAGTGTTCAAGACAGAATCCCCATTTTCCTATTCCTCAAGCTGGTAATACAATGAAGGCCTGGGTATCATAAAACACTCCTGCAAATAACATAAAATAACTTTTCAGAGAAAGACTAGATAAATAAAATTCTGCCTATGCACTGGCCAGAGATGCCCCCAGTCTGATTCAATGCTTCACATTCCCTTAAAGCAGCAAACACTTTAACAACAATTACTTGCCTCTGGCTGCTTCTTCCTATAAAACCCCTTGGCCACTTTCCCAGCAATAAAAAAAGCACTTCTTTCCACAGCCTGTGTGCAGCCCAGTGTGGCTGTGCTCTGTGGCAGGGCGTGGGGTTGCACCTCTGAGCTCTTGGGATTTCTTTTAGGACATTTTGCTTTCAAAGATAACCAGAGCTGTGATGGGATCAGTAACCTCCACCGCGGTGGCAGGCAGACAGGCGTGCCTGGAGGTGCAAGTGCAAGTGTGTGGTCTTGGGTGTGGGGAAGAAAGGAGAAGGGTTGTGACCTGAATGCTGGAACGGAGTTCAGAGCAGACTTTTTTTTTGGTTTTTTGTTTTGCCTTGCCTTACACTGGGAACCCCAACCATGAAAAAGCAGGAGTTCCCTGCCCCACCAGTGATACAATGAAAGCATATCAGAGATGTGCTGCCTTCTGCTTTCTGAGGCTCTTGGCTGTAGACAGCCACAATTTTAGGCCTTCTTCTGAAACCATGCAGACTAGAAATAATGTTATTTTTATCAGTGAGAATGGAGATTCTCAGGTAAGGATCCGTGGAGCTAGGACATACAGGAATACCCACATGCTGCAATAGCAGTTACAAAATATGAAAACTGGCAACCTCACTCCCCCAGCATGCTTCGCACAAACATTGAGCTTGGACCCGGTACACACAGACCCGTATGTGCCCCCTGAGACTCGGTGCTCAGCCTCTTTGTGTCTCAGTTATTTAGCCCTGGACTGTCAGGGCTGGAAGACAGACAGGACTAAGGTACTCTTAAAATCATCCCTTACAGACAATATTTGTTTGACGTGTTGTTAATCTCCAGTGACAAAGATTCCACAGTGCCCCCCCAGCAATCTGCTCTAACAATGACCTGTCTCTGCCTTCAGAAGCATTTCCCTTTTTCCCCCTCTAGAGCCCAGTTGAAGCCATTATAAGAAACATATGGGAGAAGAGAGTACTCCCTTCTCTTTGCCACAACATTTTACATATATGATGGCTGCTCTACTGCTTCCAATTTGTCTTCTCTGGACTGAACAAAATATACTTTTGTCAGTCCCTCTTTGCACATCATGTTTTCTATTTAGTCGTTCTTACTGTTCACTTCCAGATGCACATCAGCTGGAAGAAGTCTCATGGATTCCATTAAAGCCTTACTGCTGTTCAATAGAGGGTAAGAATTAGTGCATGCCTTCAAATGGCACTCATGCTTGTACACCTTAGTATGGTATTTGATTTTTTTTTTTTTCAAAATCCAAATGAGAGCTTAGATTGCATTTTCAAGCAATGAAAGTAAAGTGTGATGCAGAGCTAGGTGTTAAAGTAGCTTCCATTGCTGGAGGTCCGACTGGGCACAAAGACAAGAACCCATGTTCCCATCCCTAATACTGAGTAAAATACGTATTGCAAAGAACACTCTGGGAATAATTTCATCACATGGCCCAGCTGGCATTGCTGATAAATTCCAACATCTGCTTCGTTTTTCTTCTCTTTTTTTAAAGTTCTGTCTAATGATCACTGCCCCACAGGGGTGTATGGCACCTTATTTAAATACTGTAGACCTGGAGCTATTCACTCTCCGCATATATTGCCAGTGTATTTTCTTATCCTTTGCTTTAAGACCAGAAAACTGTGAAGTCCTCTGTGGAGGAAGCTTTTTTTTTTTTTTTTTTTTCTAAATTTACTGTCAATGCAATAAAAAGTACAAAAAGTTTTCTGACTGTGGGGGAAAATAAATCTATTTGAAATCACTGACCTTTCTTTATGGTCATCTGCCACTTCGAACGCTGGTTATTCTGATGTTGGGTTATAAGAGGACGGATATTTACTACTGAAAAGTTAATAGCTGCCAACTATCAAGGCATCACCAAGCTCTGCAGACAGGTATTGTCATAGGGTGGCACGTTATGTAAGCACTCCTTAAATGCAAGTTACTCTACATTCTTGGCAGCAGACCACATGAAATTTCCCTTCAGATGTTGATGGGATTAAAAAAAAAATTATATATATGAAAATCACCTTATAATTTACAATGCAAATCTTGGAAGGAAAGTTAGTAAATTAAGTTAGAGATTCGCCTAAATTAAGCTGGCATTCTATTCTGGTGCTTCAAACTCTGAAAACATTGCTGGCTGACAAAACAAACCCTGGAATGATTAGCAAAAACCCTCCTTCAGAGGCAGCAGACGAGCAATCCCTTTGAACCTTCACAGCACATCATAAACGTTCAGCAGACTTACACTGTGGCAGTCCCAGTGCTATCAATTATTTACTCTTTTTCTGTTTACCTTCAGGCAGCAAGTAATTATTTTTAAATATTAATTTAGTTGTGTCATGTACAGTTTGTGGTTTAGCCCTGAGATCTAAGATATAGAAAAGCAAACTGCATCTCAAATCACATTTAGCTAGTGACGCACTGATAGTTGGATCCCCACTCCTGCTACTCAGCAGCTACACTCAACTTCTTCCATCATTAGAAACACAACTCTGTTCATTGCAGGAAAGTGAAAGCAATATTCTTAATAGGAAAAGGCACTTTTTTTTTTTTTTTTTTTTTTTTTTTAGCTGAAAAGTCCCAGAATTTAAAAAATCTAAATAGGAGAATATTATTTTATATACTGTATAACAGTGTGGGCTTGTTTTGACCTGTACTTTACTTTGCCTCTCTATAGATGCCTCTCCAACAACATGACACAAAATGGAGCAAAAGAATGAGCTTCCCGCTCATTATCAAAATTAATGAACGTCTAAAACTTCTATCTGATCCACGGGAATTGTGTCAGTGTTAGCAAACATCTCTGAGCCAGGGAAATAACCTCGATTTTGTTGGTTTGACTCTCATTTACCTCGGTAGCAACACTGACCAAATGCTGCCTGGACATATGCTAAGTTTTCTCTGAATCTTGGTGTGCAGATTTAGGAGTTTCATTAAGTCATTTTGTCCAAGGTGAATGAGGACAATGGCTGAAGAACTAATTTGTGTGTTAAGGGCAATGATGGTGACTCCACTCTTCTCACTAGGTCCTGGGCTGGTACATCTTGTTCCTGAAGCAAGTAGGCAGAAAGCCACAGACCCCAAAAGCGAATTGGTTCTTTCAAAAGAGTAAGTATAATACACACTGAGAGTATGTATATTCTATCCTACGTGGCTGAATAATTTATTTTTTCAAGTTAAGTCTGTCTCACCTTCTGATAGAGATTTTTACAGCCAAGTAATTTCTGAACTGAGCTATGAGTACGTCAATCCTATCTTTGGTCTGCTTTTGCTAGGTTGCCTAGTAGATGTTTGATGACAAGTTTCAAACTAAACACAGGGGCCGGGAAACAGTATGAATCATAAAATGGTGGCAAAGAAAGATATCTCAGCTAGGAAAATAAAAGTTTCTCTTTTTATAAAACCACATTAATTCACTCTATTAATGAGGATCATGCTGGCATGACATAGCCTTTTGTTCCTGGCCAACTACTGGTTCATGTAAAAAAAAAGATTAAGAGAGCCACAAAAATAATGACAAGGGAAATAGTAACTGGAACCAAACACTCATTGTTTTTGGGTCATTATGAGTTAGAAACAAATCTAAAGTCTTTTATTA
>NW_010122385.1:20202-21619 GCF_000699245.1 Pterocles gutturalis | reverse complement strand
GGGGAGGCACTCTTTATCAGGAGTCCAGTAGTAGGAGGAGGAGTAACAGTTTTAAGCTGAAAGAGGGTAGATTGAGATTAGATACTAGGAAGAAATATTTCACTGTGAGGGTGGTGAGGCACTGGAACAGGTTGCCCAGAGAAGCTGTAGATGCCCCGTCCCTGGAGGTGTTCAAGGCCAGGCTGGATGACTCTTTGAGCAACCTGGGCTAGTGGGAGGTGTCCCCGCCCACGGCAGGGGGGTTGGAACTGGATGATCTTTAAGGTCCCTTCCAACCCAAACCATTCTGTGAT
This sequence comes from Pterocles gutturalis, assembly GCF_000699245.1. Classification (NCBI taxonomy): domain Eukaryota; kingdom Metazoa; phylum Chordata; class Aves; order Pterocliformes; family Pteroclidae; genus Pterocles; species Pterocles gutturalis. The sequence continues at coordinate 21,326 of NW_010122385.1, read as the reverse complement.
TCTATGATTCTATATAATGAAATAACATTAGAGCAAACCTATGCACAAAGCCAACCTTATCAATCAAAGTATGTCCATTTGGGAATGTTTGCAATCTCGATAGAAAATGCTGGCATTCTTGAAATTATAGCTCTCTGAACTCTTCATGATAATTATTTTTTTCTTCTTCATGGGGACACAAACTTGAATATTAAAATACTAGGATTTAGCATAATGCACAGTTTCACATTTTCAAGCAGCTGTAACAAGTCCCTTTTTTCTAAAAATTTGCGGACTGGATGTTTTTCTCATTTTCTACCAAACATTTTATTATTTTTAGATTGCAATTTTTCATGAGTAAATAATTTTGGGTACATTGGGTCAAAAATTGGCATTTATATATTTCAACTCCAAGAAAGAGACAGTAATTACAAAGACAGTGGTAAAAAACTAAATCAGAAACAAGGTCTTCAGAGATCTCTCCAGCTCCAGAGCCATCCAGCCACAGCTGTTCCTGACTACCAAAGGACGGCTTGATCACTGGGAGTCAAAAGTCTTAGTGACGCAAGTTGCATCTACTTCTTCCTTCACCAAATACTGTAGAAATTTGTTGACATTTTGGAGTGAAGTAAGAGAAAGTTGTGCTGAAAAGTACCTTATTCCACAGAATTCACTTAATTTGCTTGAAATCTTTTGCCTTCCTTGGATTTTTTCACCTAAGTGGTAACTTGTGAATCTATCTTATTAGGCATTTGCTTTTTGCCATTAGGTGCAGAATGGTTTTCAACTGCCACTGTTGCACAGGGTAACGTTTGTATATAGTAAATGAAGGCTTAGCAATTGCATATCATCCTCTACCCCAGAGAACCAAAAAATGATGTTTCCTGATGCACACAGATGGCTTTTTATCTGCAGGGAAATACCAAGCTACTCTCTTTGCACCAGCCTCCAATGCTGTTAATGTTCATAATTGCTATATGTTTTCATAACAGCATATTAAGTTTTTTTCTTCTTTATGAGCATTTTCATTAGCCTTTGTTTACTTCCTAAAATGAACCCAAGTTCATTTTAGTTTGCTGCCACACTTTCTTAACTTTTCTTCACACTTGTAATTACAATCAAGTTGCCTTATTCGAAGCTAGGGC
>NW_010122385.1:0-20171 GCF_000699245.1 Pterocles gutturalis | reverse complement strand
TGAACGGCACCACTTCCCTGTGAAGCTTGAGGGGTCAGAGATTTGCAGGTTGGAAGCCAGGTCAGGTCCTGTATAATCCAGGCTGGGCAATGGGTGCCTAAAGATTATATATGCGCAAAAGTTTGTTTGTTCTCAGAGCATTTACCTGTTGGTGTCTAAACTACATTGTTTATAGAAAGAAGATTAAAGAGCGAAAATAATCTCTCCTTTCTGAGGCACCTAGATGAAGGATGAATTTAGCTCATTTTCTTTGCACCATCAAGATGTATCCAGTGGTATATCAGATGTACTACGCACACACCTTGTGAAAGCCTCAAGAGTAATGCAAACCTAGGGGCTTACACGTGAAAGCATCAGGAACATTCAGAAAGGCAATGTTTCAGCCTATCAGTCTTGATAAAGGCCCAGATGGGTAAAAATGTCAGTTTTATGTGTGTCCCAGCCCCTCTCAATCAACCTGTTTCTGTATGTAGGTTACTGAGTGTGTCTTCCCCAAAGCCTTGAGGGCTTTAAATCTTGTGCCCAGAGTGATGCCATTATTTTCATGATAGAATTGATCCAGGCAGACATCAACTTTCATTTTCATGGTACCAGACTGGTGGGATTGTACTTTTCAGCTCAATGGTTCTAGAAATTCACATTGCAGTGGTGATGTATTAAATCGATTCTCCTTTGCTTTATATATCACTACAGCTGCACAGGAGGAGTGGGATTTTTTCCTTTTCTGCCCACATTTTGTATGATGTAACTGAATTGATCAAAACTGGGGGAATTAAATAAACTTTCCTCAAGGTCTTACAGTGATTGTAATTAATTAATTATAATTCAGCCATTGTATTATTAAATGCACTGAAAATTACTCAAGGATGAGGAGAGAAAATTAACATTTTAAGCCCTGATGTACACATGCCTTCCCTGTTTTCCTGCCTTTTCCCACATCTGGTTCTGTCCCTTTGTTTTCTCTTGGAAGTTCCACCTCTACTCCTATAGTCTCTACTGCCATCATATAATTTATTTATAACTTATCTCATAAATGCTTTTTGTGTCCTTCCCATCTTTTTCCATTTATCTCAAAACACTTCTTATGAACCCCCACGTCTTGTCTATCCCAAGTAGACTTTGTCTGGCAAGTTGTCCTGCCATCTTCATCACTGGTACCTTGACAAATTCTCATACAGTAGCAAGGGTCTGGGCATCACAAAATTGAACTACCGGACAACAATCACTAAAAGTCTTCACTGCTCAAAAGAAAATGTAAGGAAAACAGCAAGTAGGTAACAACCTCTGTTGAAGGGAGCAGACACAAGGTTCAAGTACCTGTTGCCCAGTTAGGTGGTGGTTTTTGTAGTGTGAGGGCTCCTTGGCAGTCAAGCAGCATGCTGGGGTGGGAAAGGCAGAAAGCTGGTCTCGACACTGTCACACATCTCAAAACCCATGGGGATTTTCAGGCTACCAGTTAGTTTTGGTTTATATCCATCTTCTTGTAGACAGAGAAATAACTTTTTCTGTGACATACTCTAAACTTGAGGAATTTCCCCATAAATTTAAGCTTTCACTGATCCATAGGGAGTTGGTCAATGAATGGTGTCTTTCTGTCACCTGCAATTCCATTCTATTTTACCCAGATTCCTTCCCAGAAAATAACTGCAAAATTAAATATATTTTAATGTTTTTAAACTTTTCTTGAGGATGTTATAGACATAAACACATGTCTCTGTATTTGTATGTTAGTGCTATAGCATCTCCATGCATCCAATGATACCTAAAATTAATGTGGTTTTTTTCAGGGACAATAGCATTCTCCTTAAATCCTAGAGGCATTGAAAACATTTCCAGAGGACACATTTTTTTCTGTAGAACCCTGCTGCTTCCATCTCTATCAAAGTCTGTGACACTTCTCCTGAGGATTTGCTGCTGGAGAAACAGAGGTGTTAATTCTCAGCAACCCTGCATGTCCAACCCACTACGAAAATTGTAGAAACTCAGAGCTGTTCTAATTTATTCTGTGCTTCCCACTGCCTCTGAGGGAGAAGCTCTCCAGCATTGTCTCATTTCTTCTCCCTGTTTCCTTCCCTGATGTCTCTTGGACTTTACAAAGGAGATAGAAATCATAATGCTGCATTTCTACCAAAAGCAGGGAGTCCCTGAGTGCAACAGCTACATTCTACAGTGAAGATCCACTGCCACCAAAGCCCCTTAAGCTCCTTGAGTTGATCCAAAGGTTCCCTAAAATAGAAGAGTCTCAAGTCCATTTTCTTAACAGAAATAATTGTTCAAGCAGCTCATGAAAGCGGGTGTAAATGTAGACGTTCAGTTCTAAAAGAGTAAGATGGAAAATTCCTTTCCTTACTGAGCAATGTTTTAGCTATTCATGCAGACCTTTTATGCTTACCTGAAATGGGGGTGAAGATTAGACTTATATACATTTCTGATTTCATTAGATTTGTGCTGGAGTTTTTCATAGCCAAACTTCTCCAGTGTAAGTCTATAATGTAAATAGCACTGGCCCATCAAAAAAAAAAAAAAAAATCAGGCTTCCCTTCCTAGGACCACAGAATGCCTTCAAGTCTAGATCTAAACCTAACTGCCCCAAAGTTCTGAGAAGCTCGAATGTGGCTGCATTATTGATTAAAAGTGGACTTTTTCTCATGTCACTCCCGAAGTCTGGTGCCTACTTAGGTGCTACCTAGCACATAAATTTATTTGATTGGGAAGCCACCACATCAGGGGTGCGGAGAGTGTTATCTCTCATACTTGAAGCAAGTCCACTGATACTTGAGGCTTTTCAGGGTATTCTGGATCAATATTGTTCAAACTAAGGACTCTTAGCTAATTTATTGGTAGAAATATTCTGGATTAGTCATATACCAGTCCTGACTCTATGCTTATGGCTTCAACACCCACACCCTTCCCATCTTTTAGACTCTCTATCTTCATTTCACTTCTAAACTACGGATTTTCCTTCTCCTAGTCCTTTCTTTCATCCTATTTTCCCTCTAAATTCTCCTTTCCTTTCTCTTGTCTTTCTTAACCTATTAAAAAGAAATTGAACTAATATGACATTTGCTACTGCCATGACATATATCTTCATGGTGGACCACATCCCTTCCCAATACTGTATCTGGATTGTTTTTATAGATTTATGACACAGACTATATTCCCTTGTGTGTGCAGCGTAGCACAACAAGGCCTGATTTTTCAGTTGATCCTGATGAATTATGGATGCTTAGTACTCATGATGAATAATATTAAGATTTCTAGAGCATCCCTTCTCACTAAAGTCTTGATCCAAAGATCACCGAAGCTGGAGGAAGGACACCTGCTGGTGTGAATGGTCCTTACATTAGATCCGGACACTGTGGTTGATACAGCCCAAAACGAGGACTCAACACTTGGGAAGCCAGTACACACTAAATCAAATCTTTTGAAGATGAGTCATCACTATACTCAGCTCTGCTCAGTGACATTTAATAATAGTGTTACAGATTTCCCAAAGTAGCCTTTTATATCTGCATAGTAATGTAAAGAAGCAAATACTGAATCAGCCTGTTGTATAATGAAGAGGGTAGAATTGTGCAGCTTTTACCACTGTGATTCTTTTATCTCCTTTCAATTTAACATTCAGAGTTGGTGCTTTTGAAATAGCAGGCAGTTTTCTTAAGGGATAACAACACTGCAGGACTTGGAATTACACAATTGAATCCGAATATTGAGAAGGCTGTATACATCTACCAGACAAACACTCCCAAGTAACCACAATCGGTAACCAAACATAGTCCCTCAGCCCATCTTGATGTGAATATGGTTCTCAGAAAGTACTGGCTCATGCAGCACTGTTCCAAAGAAAATATTTATTTATAGACTTTTAATAGTTTCTCTGCCACAGTTGCAAATTCTGACTTCATTCTCATGCCCCACTAGGGCATTATTTGCTTATGGGGGGAGTACAGAAATACAAGGGAAAACGACCCATTAAAAAAAAAAAAAGTCTGTTTGATTTCATCACTTGATATCCACTACTTTGTGGCTTTCCAAAGAATGATGTAAAGCATCAAAACACTGTTGTCCAATATACCCTGCAAGTTCTGGGATTTCAGATAGGCTTATAGGTGCTAACTTCTCACAGGACCATGACCAGTGCTGGAAAATAAGTGGTGCTGAGTTCCCCAAAGTCAGCTCCAGTGGGAGATGGAGCTCATCTGGCATTTTGTGGGTTTTGTGTGGGTCATTGTGCACAGGAGGTCTCTCTGCCTCATCAAACACTGAGAAAATAAACCTGGGAAGGGCTATCAGATCTTTGGTAAAAGAGGGAGCACAAAAGTAAGGTTTTAAAAAAAATGCCAATATACGGAAAAAACATGAGGCAGATGGGCACAGTGTGGGGAGAGGTGTTTTGTAGTGATGGAGTCACAAGAACTCCACACTTTAAAATAGCAATCATACAAAAATCCACAGTGAAGCACAATCTAACTAGTTAATGTGAGATTGCTACAGACACAGTGATCAACTGATCACTGTAAGTGTATTGGTGACTGTGAACAAATATTAGGAGTCTAAAAACTAGGACGGGTGAGCTGAAATGCCTGGTCCAAAATGAAAGTATCCCTATATTCACACCTATGATTTAGGGGCATAAAGAGCGAGACATTGCAATGCTATGATACAAATGAGACTCAGTCAAGAAGCTGCTTAATTTTTCAAAGTATTGGGAAAGGTAAGATTAAATAATAATCTTGAAATAACTTGGAACATGACTTGGAATTCCACCAATGTTAGGAGCCCAGGATTGTAGTTTTCCACAACCCACCAAGGAAGGGTCATTAACAAATCCATGAAGGCTCACAATAATCAGGTGTTCCCACACCAACATGCTATATCTCTGAGTCAGTTGTAACACAAGGGCTAATTTTCAGACTTGAGAAACAACTTGGAGCAGCTAGTCTAAGTTTTTGCAAGAAGGGGAGTAAATTTTAGTTTTACTTGGCTTTAAGCAGGACTTTAAAAAAGGTTCAAGATGCAACTGTAACCCTATAATAGTGACTGTAATGCATTCAAATCCGGTGTCTTTTCCTTTCAGAGGAAAAAAAAAATTAAAATCACACTATATGACATTTGATTTTTAAAAGTAAAGCCACAAAAAAAAAAAAAAAAAAAAAGAGAAAATAATTTAAAGCAAAATAAAAGGAGCTACTAAAACACATAAAATGCTTTTTGCTGTTGTGGAGGCTGTCTAAAGACTCCATCAGAAGCTCAGGTTAAAGGTATATTACTCCAAAAGATCCAAACATGTCAGTATGGATATATTTTAGAATAAAGGAGTCTATTGTGAGTAAAAAGGCATTTGTCAAAAAAGGGAAATTCATGCATAGGTGATGAAATAGACAAGAATATGAACGTTTAAATATAAAATATGCGTCTAAATATATATATATGCATAATAAAATACAAAACACTCTAATGCAAGACTAGAAAGACTGAGGAGTGTCTACCTCTATATCAAGCAGAAAGTCTACAAGAAAGTTAGTGGGATCAAAAGTCATCAAAGACAAGCACATTGCAAGAAGCTAACTGACTTATTTGTATTAGCATGAACTTCAGAAGCCAGAAAGTTTTCACACCAAAGTAACCCTACATGGGGAATGAGCTCGAAGGACGTTTTGCAAAAAAATGTCAGTGAAGATATTTCAGAGAAAATGAATAATTCAAATTTAACAAATCAAGAGGTAGGAAATTTTTAACCCCAAAGGTCCAAAAGAACTCAAAAATTAAGTTGATCAGAACTAATTTTGATTTGAACAACAGTTTATCCAACAGTTCTGTTCCATAACACAGGACGGAAAAATGGCAGCTATGACACCAGTCTTTAGGAAAGCCTTGCAGGGGTGATTCTGGGAACTACAGAGCAGTCAGCCTGACTTCTGCACCAGGAAAATGCTTAAAGTTATAATAAAGAGTGGAAATGGCAGACACAGGAATAAACAAATTTATTTATTAACACCTATTTGTCCTCCTGAGTGTATATTGAAGAAGTCAGTGAGTGCACCGACATGGCATGGAAGTGGCATTCCATTCACTGAGCAGGGTTTATTGGTGGCTGGCAGGCATGATGAAACTTCCAGTTCACAAACCCACTAGGCTTTCATTTGATGGAAGATGGATGTCTTTTCTGGTTTTATAAGGCAGCACATGATGGTTTCCCAAGGCTCTCAGTGATATCCCTGTCTCCACTTCACCAAAGCGAATGGGAGTCTTGTTAGGAGCTGGACAAGGCTGGGAGCTTTTCAGTTTTTTCTGTTTTGCCTATGCAATTGCAGTGGCACATCCTTCCTCCCCTTGTACTGCTTCCATATGCACTTTATTTATTATCTTTCTTGTCTTCATTTTAATGAATCATTTTTTTAAATTCTATGTTTAAGTTACTTATTGCCCCAAGTGCCTCTGCAGAAGAGTGGAGTATACTGTCCCCTTAATAAATTAAGAATTAATTACATGATTAATTATTGTTATGTTAATTTCCCTGGAAGGTTTTATACAAAGACAGTTAAGATGCATATATTCTCCAAGGTACGTCTGTAGAGTGATTATGGACTTCACGCTTATACAAAGCTATTGATTTCTTTCGTGTACTCTAGTCTATAATACCATGTTCTGTTCTGAACAGACACTATTTTAATATATTCTTCCCCTTTATGACGAAGTTTTGTATGAAATTTTATGGGAAGGAAAAAAATAAAGCTGTATAATTTCTCACATGTAGACAGAAATTCATTTTCTGAAAAAAATCTGTTCCCTTGGGAAGCACGGAAATTGTACTTAGCCTTTGTTTTTATTAGTTGCTCTATATTGCCATTTTGCTTCCATGCAACACAATGATGACATTAATGAACCTTGTAGGCAGCAAAAGGATTTGCACTCATAGGTGAACTCATAAGAAACCTTGCAGGTAATTTTAAACAAGGTCTGCTTTGGCTGTCATTGCTACTTCAACAACAGCCTTGGTCTGTGGAGAGTTTACACTCTGTAATTTATTTCAGAGGCACTTGTGAACTCTTTTGGATTTTTGTGCTTCCTGCTGTTGTCCAGTTCTCCTTCAGAAGCTGAAGACCAGTGCCTGCCTGTTGGATGGGTGAGTACAGCCCTCCCTGCGGCTTGGGGACACCCTGCACTCACCCCACCACTGGGGCTTCGCAGCACTCAAAGGGAGGAACCTCCCTCCGACCATTTTCTCCCCTGATGTAAAGCTAAGAAGGCAGAGGCTTATGAAAACCCCAAAAGAAAGAAATAAAATGAGGGCTATAGAAATCCAGGGTGATGGAGGGCTGCAGAGGGCATGGGCTGGAGACCCTTTCTCAGGGGACTTCTCCAAGAGCAGCTCTCCAACATGGCAAGCCACACTCCTGGGACCACAGACACAGAAAATGGTGCTCCCTGCACCAGGAAGGGTTTTGCTGCATCCTCCTCCCATCTGACTCGAGTGCTGTTCTGTTCCTTCTCCTCCTGATCCTCACGTGGTGGTGGTGAGAGGGGAAAATCTTAGTTAAAGGATCAGTTTGAGAGAGCAATTTGCATTCTCAGCAGTACCTGAAGTTTATCTAACCCTATCAAACCTCATTACTACTGTCATAACATACATTCATCAGCAATAATCAAAACAATATGAAACCACACAACATCCTCTTCCTGGGGAGAGGGACCTTTGATTTGTAGATTAGAAATATTTTTTTAAAAGACAAAGATTGTCATCAATTTCTCTAAAAATGTTCTTGTTTGACAACATGCAAGTAGAGAAATGTCTTCTCAAGCAACAGCATGGATGCCATTCAACTCCCTGACAATTAATCCTCCACCCTGGAAGAAGAAATCCATCTGCTTGTATGTCTGTCCTTTAAACCGTTCGACACTGGTGAGCTTAGCTAAACAACCTTGGCACCATTTGTCAACTGGAGCTAGTGCGTGATTCTTGAGGCATTTCAGAAGCCATATTAAAACCTTCTGCTGCCTCTCCTGTAGTCTGCGGCTACTGGACAGGTGACAACAAGGTGACAGACAAGGACATTGTGGTAAATATTTGCACTGTCATTTTCTTTTTTCTACCAATTCTTTTTTTATTAAAGATGTTGTACAACCTTTGATTGTGCAGCAACAGCCTTTGCTTACATCAGTCATTTTATTTCAAATCATGTAACTAATAATCTTTAGTTATTTACTTATGTTTGCATGCAAAATAACAAATTATCATATTAATAACTGCGGTGTGGTAAGGGCAGTACTGCCTGCCTGGGCTGTCCCAGTGGCCCTGGTGTCAGTACCTACCTCTGATCAGGTTCAGACTCAAAATATTGTACAGAATCTAGATACTGATACCAGAGCCATATATTTATGCTTTAAGACTATTTATTTCTTTAATATCAGGCTGGAGAAAGTGGTTGTCTTTGCCTATGCCTGCCCTCCCACTGAGACAAGTTAGAAGCAAGGGAGATAAGGCTGTCCTTTAGGGAGATAAGGCTGTCCTTTCATCCTAACCACAGGGATAACCACTGCCAGGTGTCAGCCAGTACCAAAATGTGGTACAGCAGGTAGAGCAACCCTCCATAAAACAATGGACCAGCATAGTCCAGCTGTCACCACTGAGTTTGAAGTCCCATTAGAGAGAGAGAAAAACACTGCTAGAGAGCAACCAAGTCACACTTTAGGTACTTGGCAGACCAAGTAACCATTGCCTGGACGAAACATCTTCATCTGACCTACTCGTGCAACGGGAGCTGGAGTCCTGGTCTGGACTCATGCAAGGAGCCAGAAGGAAAGTAATTTGTTCCTTCCAAGCAGCTTTAACACGTGAATGTGAATGTTGCTGAAGGGGGATGCCATCAGTCCACAGGTCGCTCTGTCAAGAAGAGCCGGTGCAAGGAAGGAGGGGTGGTAGGAGATGTGAGCACCAGGGCTTGGGGGCTGAGCCGGCTGCCCTCACTTGCCCCCAGTGCCTGGATTTGAGGCACTTTTCCATTACACATCCTGCAGCAGCATGTGAAGCACCATCACAAAACACGCAGCGTGCGCTCAACGCAGTCACCAGAGGCAGAAAGTGGCAGGAGAAAAAACACATTGCAGGCATCGCAACGAGGGAGCAGGGCCCACAGAGGATTGCGGCCATAAGTGACAGCAGCAATACCACCACTGCCCTTCTCTGAGGCCAGAGATCATCCTGAGCTCCCGAAGCTCAGTCTTGCTGGCCATGAGCCATGCCGGGGGGATGCTGGTGAGCTGCCCCACCGTGGTACCCCTCAGCAGCTCACGCATGAGCTGGCTTGTGCCACCACATAAGCAGCACATCCAGGAACAGCCACGGCCAATGGTAAGTAGTGGTTGTAAAGCAGGGCGCAAACTTTAAGCTCTGTCCCTAAAATGAATTGAAAGCATCTGGCTGCTCTGCTGTCGGTGGGTAATGATGCAGCCCCGTCGCAAACCCAGATGTGATTCTACATTCCTGCAGCTGTTCTGGTGGGAGTTTCAACACCCGAAACATCTGCTACTGGGAATCAGAGGCACGATACTTACATGATCTTTTAGGGCTGTTATTTTTGTATGTTTGCGATTTTGTTTTTTCCTTTCCTTTGGAAAATACATTTTGTTTATGTAACATCATTTTCCATTTGTCCAGCAGTGACCACTGCCCCAGTGAGAGGGGATCCCCAAACAAAGCTCTGCTACGCGTCTGCAGGACCAGGCATGAAATGCAACAGATTCAGAATGTGAGGTTTATGGGGACTGACACTCCAGAACATTATGGTTTGTCATGTAAATATATATGTAGGGAGCTGCTAAAATGAAATCATTACTGTCTGCTGCATAAATATGTATTTAAACCATCTTAATAATACAGAAATGCCCACCTGTCAGGTAATTACATATTTAGACTGTGGGAGAAAAGGCTGTTTTGACATCCAGTAGTTACTTACATCCATTAAAAAAAAAATCATCAAGGCAAAAGAGACGAGAAGACCACACCATGACTTTCCAAGGACAATAAAGAGAAGATAAGAGTGTGCACAAGAAAGTGAACCCTGGGATGGAGGGAGGTGGTAAAGCCTTGTAGTGCCCAGACTGATCTACTGAATTTTGTAGGGGAAAAAAATGCAGTCTCCTGGGACCTCTAAATACCAGGATTAATCCTGAAGTGAAAGTTCATTATTATATTGCTCCAACCCATTAGAAACAGTTTTTCTAATGGAAATGTTGACTTTGCACTGTAACACAAGCAGTCGATATTGTGATTTTTTATTTCCTGTTACCATGGACAGCTAATACACTGAATAGAAACAGAGGACCTGGAAAATTTATACATGAGACTGCGCCATGCCATTTGTTACCATGCCGTTAATTACACTTGGGTTCTCACTGCACAACTTGGCACAGGCTCGACAGCCCCCTGCATCTGTAAAGCAGCCACTGCCCTCCCACTTCAGGCAGTTAATCCTACACCTTTTAGGCACTGGAGAGGACACACTACCTCCCCAAGTCTTCTGCATGCTGATCAACTCCCAACCAACCATGAAAGTGACAATCATCATACCTCTGCTCCCTGTGTTACCGTATAGAAGTGAGGCACCAGGAAGCCATGGTGGTGGTCACGGGGCTGGTGGGAGGGTCTGTCCACACGGGACTGGCAGGCAGCACCGCACCCAGGGGAGAGGGGGAAAAGGCAGAGCAAGTGGTAAGAGAAGTTGCAGAACATCAAGGACAAGGCGGCGAGAGAATGGAGGGAAAAGGCAAGGAGTGAGAAAGTGGGAAAGGTAGGTCAGAAAAGGAAGGAAGATGGCCTAGAAAACTGGCTGCCCTCAGAAACATTGCCTTACTCCTGAACTGCATGGTGGGGCTGCCTGGAGAATAGCCGCTTCTGGACAGGGTGAGGGCTCCTGGGACAAACAGGGAAGCCCCGAGTTATCTGCCCCAGTATAGGGAAGAAATGAGGTAATGGAGCTGAAGGGGGAGGCAGGGGAGTGGAGGGAAAGGCACATCAAAGAGATCAAGCAGAAATATTATCTTCTTTTGCAGTAGGAGAGGAAGCCCCCATTTAGCTTTTCCGTGTTTTCTTTGGATTGTTTTCAAGCAAGGCACCCCGGGTTGAGTGCTGTGTCTCAGGCAAAGAAACTCCAGCAAAGCAATCCCAGCTCCTCGCTTTGGCATCTCAGTCAGCAGTAATTTATATTGCTGTTCCTCCTTAATAAAATCCATTGTGCACTCCAAAAGAGTAACTAGGACACTTAGTTTTTATTCCACATGCATCTCATTTGTCTTCAGCAGGTTCTTCCATAATCTCATCATTATTGCAATCACCCTCTGAGGACAGCTGACTTGCATTAATCAGCTAGGCCTCTCATCCCTCACTAGATTCTTTACAGTTTTACTGTGCCCTTGGGCATCCTAACTTTACTTGAAAAATTAATAAACCTCCCCTCTCTTATCTTACCTTATTAATGTCTGTCTTTGTAACCCATTATCCCTGCATCTCTTCTGCGACCATTTGAGGATGTGGTTACCACCAAAGGATTGTGCCCTGGTGAGACAGCACACAAGAGTGCCCTACATAATTGAAAGAAAAAAAAAAAAGTGGGGTGGAGGTGATGAGAGAAAGAAGGAAAAAGACCATAAAAACTTTCAAGTCCAACATCATTGTTTACAAGACAATAAAAATATAGGAATCGCTACGAACCCGATAGACTATTAAGACTCATCAAACAGTTCCTTCTTGCCTTATTCCTCTTTTCACGTAAGCAGCCCCTTGCCCTGCAGCCCCCCACATGTACCCTAGCTCCCACCCGTCCCTTCCTGCTCCCTTCCCCACTCATGCACCCTATTAAACCTGACTCATTCATTTTAGGTGTTTTGAAATCCTGGTACGTTAATCACTTGTGTTTGCACACACTTTATGTGGGTTGTTGGTCATGGTCTGTAGTTATACTGGCTGTCTCCCTTGCTTACTTAAAAGTACAATCCAATTGAAAATAAAGATTTTGCAGGTTTGCTCATTTCACACAGCGATAGCAGCTGGTAAGTGTCTTTTGCAATTCATCAGAGGCCTCCCAGACCACCTGCTCTTGGCATCCTGCAAACAGCTGGCTCTGTGTAAGTACAATAAGCTATTATCTTACTCGATAAATAATGAAATAAAGAAAGAAAGCAGGACAAAACCACATCTTTGTAAATAATATACATTCATGAGTAGCCATCTCTCCTGTTTCAGAGAAAAAGAAAATCAAGATCCTTTGCTGGATTTAACAGTACCTTATGACAGGAGATGGATATAGATCAACACCAATACATAAGGCTCTGTATTTTCTTTCTTTCTTTCTTTCTTTCTTTCTTTCTTTCTTTCTTTCTTCTTTCTTTCTTTCTTTCTTTCTTTCTTTCTGAAACCTGCTCTGTTTCTGAAAAGGCCATAGGGAGCTTTTATGAAACTTCAGCTAATGTCACCAGATGTCCCACTATTGAGAGGTGACTCTTGGTCTTTGAAAGACTGCCCCGCTTAGATTTTTTTGAAATGAACTTTTGTCCTCTCTTTCTGGTCTCAAGAGTAGATACAGGGTGACTTTCTCCTCTCCAGCTCTCTGCTGCCTGTGAGGCTGCTGCCAAGTCTCCTCTGGGCTGCGGAAAGAGCTGCTGTCTTTTTGGACAGGAGACGGGCAGGAGCTGAGATTGGAAAGGCTGTGGGCTGCTGGAGCTGGAGCACAAAACGCATCTCTGTGACGGGGAAGGAACTTCAGAGGTGAGAAGGAGGAAAAAGATGATGGGGGTAACAGTGCCAGAATATTTCCTCTGAAGATTAATAAATGTTTTAATAGGAAAGTGCTGCATTTTGGGCACAAAGCCTGTATCTCATAAGGATATTTTTATTTTTTAATCTATGAATTCTATGAGGTACATCTAACAGATTTCCTGCACTGCAAACAAAGGCAATAAATAAATACAATCTGTTGCATGAATGATTTATATTAGCACAATTTAAATTTAGGATCTGATTTATCTTATTCTTTTTAAATGGCCTCCTGTTTTATGTTTGCCATAAACTGAGGTTGCCAGAGGTGGCAGTTGGAGATCTGACTGCCTGAGCGGCAGAGAAAACTGGGAAGATGAGTGCCTGCCACAGTTTGCAGACACAGAGCCACTCTTTCTCCCGCAGAGGAAAGCCTTTCTTAGAGGGCTGTCTCATCCTCTTTAACGGCAGCCCTCTTGTAGTAAGGCATTAATCACCGTGAGAAAGGATGCCTGACCCCAACTCGTGTTATTGCAAGTGAGAACTGGGAGAGGAGTGTTTAAGAGACAGCTTTTAACATCCTGTAAAAAAAAAACCACTTGCAATGGTTTTCAGAATGAATATTTCCTCCCTCTTGCCTTGCAACCACCATATGGGATTTTCTACTGAAACTGCAGCCTGAGGTATCATCCCCTCTCCTTAAATCAGATAGAGCGGCTGGCTCCAAAAGTGGGGTGGAAGGGAAGGAGCCCTCATTTGGTCCTTTCTGTGCCAGGCAGCACAGCTGAGCTGGCACTGGGATGTTTCAGTTTGCTCCTGTCACAGGTCAGTGGCGAGTTAATCCCTTCCTGACACAGTGTGTAGCCAGGAGGGGGACGAGGCAGGTCCCATGCCTGGGAGAGATGCCTCTGATGGGCCCCTTAAAATCCTGTGATTGACAGGGCCATGCCATGCACTTCTAATTAAGCATTTAAATGCCCAGGTAAGTACAGCAAATGCCTTTGACACCCCTGCAAGTATTTCTCTTTCATTTCAACCTTCATGCTTTTTCCAGTCTCTCTCTCCGCTGGTTTCCAAGAGCAGTCAATTCACACATAAACATGAGGCGCAAACAAACCTGCCCAGCACTGACTTCTCCTTTCGGTAGATGCTGGGGACAAACAGCCACAAATAAAAGTCTTAAGAAAATGCTGGTGTGAACAATATCCATGGCTGGTTTCTGATAGTGCTTTTCACGACTGGCTTCCAAGCCTGCAACATGGCAGAGCATCTCCGTGGACCATTGCTATTCCAGCAGCAGGGCAGCCGGTCCAGGGAGCATCACTTACCGAAGGGCTTACAGAGGGAACTGCTCACTCCAGCCTCTGCAGGCTGTGTTTTCCTGATTAAATGGGAGTGAAGGAGCAATGGGCTTTGACAAGCATCAAGCAGTTTGGCTGCTTCAATAAATCCTGCAAGGTCTCAGGAGAAAAACAGCAGAATGTGTAGGAGCATCTCTGTGGGGGTCAATGGGATCTGCAGAGAGCAGAGACAAAGATCTAAATCGGTCTCAGATACTGAATGTTTTGTGATTCCCCTCCTGTGGCAGTTATATACTTTTGCCACTAAGGAAATGTATACTGTCCTTGCTGAATATTATGGCAGTAATAGCAGTGGATTTTTGTGCTTGCACTAAACCGGAGCCTGAAGCAAAACCCCAGACCTAAATGTTCCTCCATTCTGCGTATCAGATTTTCTTTATGCCCTATATCTTGCAGCTTTTTCCCTTTTTGCCACTAAGCATTTTCTGAAACTTGTGGCTAGAAGCTATAGTTTTTGTGATATTTTTAGTACACTGCATGGTTGTTTAAAGTGCACCTTATAAAACTTCAGTCCTCAGCCACCTCCCTATAAACTGGTTCTGTTTTACATCAACAGGCTTCAAACCTTCCTTGCCATTCCCCACCCTCCCCTTTTAATAACGAGGCAATCTATAGCAACAATTTCTCTTGCATGTGCTGATGCAGCCTACTCAGAATTCAAGACAGGAGGCTTTTACTTTACTTTATTATTTCACCAAGACTAAAATCCTCCAGATACTATTTTCATTTTTAAGAGCAGCCTGGGTAAACACTGAAGATGGAATTAAGCATTTTGCTCTTGACAGAAAGAAGCTTGAATAAAATGAATATGGGACTTAGCATAACCTAGCCAGGAACCTGAAAAAAATAGCTATAAGAAAAAAAAAAAAGCTAGCAATTATTGTGAGCACAGGCTTGCTCTGTCATAACTCAGGTTCCAAACGTCCTGAAACACATCGGCAGTTCAGATCTCATTTCTGGTCTGGCCAAATCTGTGGTCGAACCAGTCTTTTGATATCAATTTTGAAGAGTTTGGCTTTTCAGCCAGCAGCTTGTGTTTTTCTATAAAAAGCAATGATGGGCAAAGCTCGAAGGGTATGAGCTTTAGTTTACTTCTGTCTTTCAATGGCAAGGATATTTCTCTGAGAGTTAAGTGAACTACTGCAAGCACTTAGACCTGCAAAATTGGTTTAGAAACACCACGGGTTTTCTGATCTCAACTGCTTCTTTTTCATAAGGACAGAACTATACAAGTGTCCTCTCCTGTACGATACTGATCTAATTAATATATTACAATATTTCTATTGGACACTGCCTAGAATACCCAACCAAGGCCAGAGCACCACTGCAGCAGGCACATGATGTGTATATCTAATAAGAAACTTAATACTCTGAAAAAATACCCATCCGTGAATCCCATTCACCGCTTTTGCGCCGACCTCAGTAAGGCTTCTTTTCTGCTTGGATGGGGAGCACATGCTTACAAAACTGGAACATTGTTACACTAAGGATGCCAGAAAGGAATTGTTTTTACTTTCTCTGTCATGGTTATTGTTATTATTTTGTTTCAGTGTTATTTTCACTGAGGGAATGGGGTATCAAACTCTCACTTGTGGAAGATCTTCTGAGTCTCTTCTGAATATCATATTCCCCTCCAGCGCTTCAGCATTTGCCTCCCTTTCTCCAAGCATCATCATGCACAAG
This sequence comes from Pterocles gutturalis, assembly GCF_000699245.1. NCBI lineage: Eukaryota > Metazoa > Chordata > Aves > Pterocliformes > Pteroclidae > Pterocles > Pterocles gutturalis. Next base: position 4,376 of record NW_010122385.1, on the reverse strand, counting down.
GTAATGTGTTTTTCGATCTGCCTGCAACTGCCGTTGAAACTCCCATACTTTAGTTAAAAACCAAAAGTAAATGGAGGATATGGAGTATCAATGGGAGGTAGCACTCAAGCTGATGGTGCAGCACTGTTAATTACACAATACTTTTATTGAGCAATTCAGTGGTAATTCTTACTGCTATTCCTCCTTAATAAGATCCATTGTGCACCATAAAATAGTAACTAGGACACAGTTTGTATTCCACATGCATCTCATATCTCTTTAGCAGGTTCTTCCATATCCATAATCTCATCATTATTACTATTACCCTCAGAAGGCAGTTGACTTTCATTAATCAGACAGGCTGCCATTCCCTTGCCAGATTTTCTGCAGTTTTATTGTGCTTTTGGACATTTTAATTAACTTGAAAAATTAATTAAAAATCTTACCTTATTAATATCTCCTACCTTCCCCATACTTGGCAATCTATTATCACTGTTTATCATCACTGACCATTCATTTGCAGAATGGTCTTGTCATGGGAGAGCACACCAAAACACCCAGGTAATGCTGAAATCATAGGGTGACTCTGAGACATCTTAAAATGCTCAATTTGGTCTTTTACTTAAAGTATACATGACTGTTGGAGAAGTAAAACCAAACTGTTACAGCTCATTAAAGACTATTCCAATTCCTTCCCACTCACAATCCATCTTAAATGCTCAGATCTTTCTTCTGCTCTTGTACAGTTGGTTGGTGATTGCCAGAGAATGGATTGAATGAAATGAAGGCCAACTCATTTAAAGATGCCATGACACATCCCTGAAACTTGGTCACCAATCACATTAGTTAGAGTTTCACAACCTTCTTTATGAAAAAAAGAAAATTAAACAGGGAGCTATAGAAATTAACAAGGCATCCATGGAAATTACTCTTAAAACATATGAAGTTTAATAGAGAAAAAAAAAGCCTTTCTACTGATATTTTTAAAGCAAGCTACAGGACTTGGTAAATAACATTTGCCTCAACATTAAATTCTTTAGGGTTGTTTAGAATTTTTGAGTGGCTGCAATATTTGAGACGAAAAAAACAGTGCTTGGCAGAAAGGATATTTTTCTTGCATTTTAGTCTTTTCTGCCATGCTTCTCTCAATTGCCCAGCACTATTAATGTGATTAAATTATGATTGCACTAGCATGAGTAGTTCCACTGGAACCAGCTAGACTAGCAGCAAAGAAGAGCATGTGACACCACAAGGGTGCATAGGTTTGTCCCTAACATTTCTGTTTGGGGTGCCAGCAGGGATCTCTCCTCTGTTCTCCAACTATGACAAAGTGTGATGCCTGAACTGAAAGATTTGCTAACAAAACAGCAGATTTTTGATTCAGTGCACCATTCTTTTCTGTTTTATTGATCATCCAACAGTAGGTCAGTGGAGCCGATACATATTGCCTCAGCTTTAAAACTTATTCAGTGTTGTATCTTTTGTCAAGAAGGGCCAAGAGACACCTGATCCAGTACCTCAGGTTTCAGGAATGGGAGTCCTCAAGCTGCTGAAGTGATAGAGATCATCCCCTCTGGAAGTGCTCATCTCCTTTTTGCCTGGGAAGGAGTGAGACAGCACCTGTTACTGTAGTCCTCCACACAGGGTTTCTACAGGGAAAATGAAAAAATAAACCCAGATTCCTACAGACATTGCTTGTGATGCTGAACTTCTTTTAGAAAGAAAATGGGACCTGATGGAGACATGCTGAGATTCAAGCTTTACTTCCCTAACAGTAAGGAAAGCCTGACCCATAGTAAAGGCACTTGGCTCATAGCTTAGGAGACATGGATTAAATCCCACCTACAGGCATCCTGTGTGTGCAAATAATTCTGACATTTCCTGTCTCTGTCCCTCACCTGTAATCAGAGCCATGTAAGCAGCTATAACTAGCACTACTGCTCAATGGAGAGAGCCAACAGCAGGGAAAACGTGAATTGATTATTGATATTAATGAAAAAAAATGTTAAATGTTCCCAGCTGAAACAAATACAAATATTCAGAGCAAGCACAGTGCACTTGCAGCTCCTCCCAAACAAGACAATTCCAAGAGCTCTCCATAAAGGAGGATGATCCAAGACAAAGATACCCAAACTGTCTGTGGTTTTAGTCCTTCCAAGAACAAAGAATTTGGTTTTTAATTGGTGTGTCAGAGTTTCGCACACAAAGGCCTTCACTCACTTTTCATCTGAGTAAACACACAGATTACCAGAAGACAAAGGACTGACCAGTGTAGCTTAATTCCTAACAAAAAAGGACTTTGGGGTAGTTTAAAGCTGTGCATCCTGTCACAGCCAGGAGAGAAGCTTCTGAATTATTTAGTAATCTTAGGCCTTTCAAAAGGAGAAGAAACTCATTGCCCAATTCCGTGGGACTTAGATGAAGTTGTGTGCGTAAGACTATTAGATATTTATTCACCATGGACTTTGATACATAATTTACCAGTTCAACTGCAACTAACAAGATTGCTGAATGGTGAAATCTCTGCAGTAAGCAAATAGAAATGTTTCCTCTGTCGACTGCACAGGTGAGGCCACAAACTCATCAAAAGAAATCCAGGCTGCATTTTGTAAAATCCAGCCAGGTAGCCAGAAAGCTTCATGGCAGTGTATGAAAGTATTCTGCTTCATAGTTCTCATTATGGAACCGGTCTCACCTGACATACAGTAAATTAGTAGGTTTATTAATATAAGCCTGTACTACTGGATCAGAGCGGCCCTCTTCCCAGGATTGCAATGCTTTTCACACAGAGGTGTCACAGAAAGATGATGAAAGTGTCTTATTCTTACAGCAAACAAGTGAAAAACGTATGAATCCTTCTGTTCAAAACCCAGACAGAGGACTTTCAGCCATGTATACAGAAGGGAAGGGAGCTCTCCACTAATGCTGCTAAATGTAAAGAAGCAGAATTTATGCGCATTCCTAAATAGTGTATCTTTCTCATTCTTTTTGAATAGATGGCCCAGAGGCCTTCTTTAAACCCCATGTCCCGCTCTTCTTTTGAACTAACCCCATTTATACTCTTGCAATTCCATGTGTACATTGTCAAGCAATAGTGACATCAAGTGGTCTAGCTTAGCTGATGGCTAGCATTTTTGTTTCCCCGTTCATCCCGAGGACAGATATCGATCGTCATCAATCCTTTGTGTAAACAATCTGAAATAAATCTAGTATCAGACATTTATCCTGTTGAGGGTATTGCTCATCAGTTTGATTTAAGTTATGTTTATATATGAGTATAGTATGATTTACAAGAGACCTTCCAGCTTTTCACTGTATGGTCATTTAATAGTTCTCTATCAGAAATATACCTGTATAATCCTGACAGTAAGAAGATTAAGAGCTGCCTTCTCCCAACTGATCTATAGCACAGGAAGACCAATGCGTCAGGAATGAGTATTATTTATTGTTTGTATTTCTTGACTGCCCAGTATCTGCCAGCAGAGATCAGGTCTCTATTGCATTAGATGCTGCAAACACATGAGGAAAAATGTTCCCAGCACCAAGAGACCTTGTAGCATCCCCAACGAAAAATGAAAAAAGCAGAAGCAGTCAGAAGATGGGAGACCACAAGACTAAGAAGAGACAAAAGCAACATAGCAATGTAGTCCTGCCCCACCAGCTTCCTAGGTAACAAGAAGGTGGCATAAAACCCACTTTTATGGTTACACAACCCCTAAAAAATATGACGGCAATTGTGATGGCAAAACCACCACTGTTGGTTGAAGGTGTCTGGTGATGGAAAGAACTGTCAGAAGAGATCCAACGAATCCAAGGTCTAACCATTCCCTGGGGCCACAGCCAAACCTTCTCCTTTTGCCTAGTGGTACCCACAAAGGTAGGTCCACCTCAGCTTCTCAAAAACATCTGCTGAAACTATTTAGCCTTTCCCTGAAACCTATCAGCTGCTTGAAGATTTCAGAGATGTGCTAGCTGATGAGTACAAAGTATTTTAAAGGGATTTTTCAGCATATCCATAGTGATGTATTCAATTTGCTGTTTCTTGGGAGCACTAAGTCACCTGATATACTTGGACGACCACAAATGCCACTTCAGTAAGTTCTCCCTGAATCTTGGAAGTTTTCTGCACCAAAGGGTTGCATTCATACTGGTATCCACTCCCCAGAAGTACTCTGACCAGCATCAGACAGTAGGGCATGGAAAAGGAGATGATTAGCAGACAGTGACTCCACCACACACATTTTCTTCTAAATCACAGAATTTATGTGCCTTAGCAGCTTTAACAATGCATGCCTTCAGCAACTTTGGAGTGAGGGCTTAGCACAGCATATGAAGAGGGAGAGCACATCCTAGTTCATGAACTAAAGGTATCAATACAGAGGGACATGGACAGGCTG
>NW_010122384.1:20237-21081 GCF_000699245.1 Pterocles gutturalis | reverse complement strand
AGCCAGGGCCAGCAGCACCCCGAGGGCCGCTGAGGTGGGGTGCTTCAGCCCCATCCTTCGCCACGGTCTCTGGGCCTGCAGGGAGAGAAAAGGGAGAGCATTACCAAGGGTCCCCATGGGGTGCTATGGCCAGGGATCCCCCCAAGACCTGTGTGGCCCCTGCCCCAGGCAGAGCTCTCAATAAACTTAAAGGAGTTTGCTTTGGAGCAGCAGACCATCTGCTTGTGTGCTCCCTGGGAAAGGAGCTCTCCAAGTGCTCTCTGTAGCAGGAGAGGTACAGCTGGCAGCGTGGTTTGTGCCAACAACTAGTTGCAGCCCCTTGAGAAGCCGGTCAGAGCAAGGACTGACCCACCACCAACGTGGCCACATCTGCAGCACTGGTGTACACGATCACCTTATGGAAGATGAATTCTTCACGCTCAAAGATTTTCCTTTAAAGACTCAAGAAATTAAAAAATAGACTGAACCTGAGCAAATTCCTGGCTGGAGACTGATGCTTTCCAGTTCTTAAGAGGTTTTTGTCTTCAGACCTTCCTTGGGATACCCTCAGTGGTCCCTACCCTGGTTGCACACCCAGCCCATAACCCAGATCCCCGCGCCTTCCTTCAGAGGACATCTCAATGCATGCCAAGACACGGCCTCTGGAGCTCTGCCCGCTGCTGCCTCTGGCAAAAGCAAGGCAGCTCCAAGTGCCAGTCAGGAGCTGTGGCAGCCAATCTTTAAGAAAGGATGCAAACTGCTGTAGCTGAAACCTGAAATATTCTGATTCCCAGCACCAAGGAACTGCCTTTAGATGGATACTACCAAGTCCTTGTGTATATATCTTTATATACACAGCATTCCC
>NW_010122384.1:15943-20206 GCF_000699245.1 Pterocles gutturalis | reverse complement strand
TTATCTTTTTTTACAACCACATCCCCCCCCCCCCCTTTTAGTCATACTTTCTACTCTGAAGGGACTTATAAAAATTATATATGCTGGAAAGGCAGTTACGTGCAAATATTATGCAAGTCTCCCTGTATTGCTAAGCCAACATATCTCCATTTTGGCTTAAAGCAATCCCACGAGTGCAGTGCTGGGGCTGCCCTAGGCACAGCACCTTCCCCTTTGGGGTGAGGTGGAGGGAAGCGTGGTGCAGCTCCAGGAGATCCTCCTGGCCCACCCCATCCCCAGGCCACACTGCGCCCATGCCACCTTCACCTCAGCTCAGGTGGTCTAACACATTTTGGGGGGCTGGAGTGGCACCTCAGCAGCACTTCTCCACTTTACAACAAGCATTTCCAAGTGGCTGTAACCCACGCTGGAAATCAAGGCAATGTTCAAGTGGATGCATTTTTTTGCAATTATTTTTTTTGGAAGCACAAGTATATCCGTGGCAGGCACAGCAGGACAATATACTGCCAAAGAAGGGATAAGAGATCATTTATAAGAGGAAAAGCTTGGAAAAAAAAAAAAAAAAGAAAAAGCTAAAAAACTGGGGTGGTGATAGCCAGCAGGCAGAATGACTTCCAGAAGGCAGCTGAGTGAGCAGAAACATTTCCAGCTATGGGGCTTTTAGGACCAGCTGCAGGGTCCCATTATCAACCCAGCTCCAGCCCCCTGAAGAACTGCCCCAGGCGACACCCAGCATGTGAGCCCCTTCGTAAGCTGATCCAGCATTATCTTTAAATCCATCAGGCTTCGTGCCCTCACCACAGGGAGGCTGCTTCGGACAGCCCCATGGTGAGGAGCCACATCCCCCTCAGAGACCCAGCACCAGCCGAGGTGGATAAGAGGAGCCACAAAGCCACCAGTTCACTGGCAGCAGCCGTGGGGGGTTTCCTTCGAGGTCTCCCTCTCAAGGACTGAGCAGCTTTAATGCAATTTATCAGAGTATTTGGAGTGATTCAGTTTTATGGCTCTCATTTAATTGTTCCTCTCCCAGAAATATAACACAGTGCAGTAAAATATGTCCACCAGGCCAAACTCTTGTGCACACATGGCTTACACCAGCCTCTGCTGGGAGCTGGGGCTGTCTGGTGTGGGGCTTTGGGCCCTGCCGCAGGACCCTCTGTTTTAGCTCTCCCTTAAAGCCCCAGGGTGGAAAGGAGTTAGTCCAGGGTGAGACTGTTCAGAGAGTGCTGTCCTGTTCTAGATCACAGGCTTGGTATTAACTGTCCCAGGCAACATGTGATGTGGCTAAATGATTGCCTTAGGCCCCTTTCTGGGCAGAGGATGACCATAACACTCCCGAGCAGCCCTGAGGGGCAGAAGGACTTCTGGCAAGTGGCTGGTTGTGATGCTTCCCAGCTGTCTCCCGTTTGGATGGGATAATGATTTACTGTGGAACCATAGCCAATGCCAACTAACACAGGCAGCACCTGAGCTCAGCTACCCAAAAACTTCATGCTCTGGATTTCAAGCAAGTCCTGCACAGTGCAGACACACACTTATTCCCAAGCACTTGCAATCCAGGTCTAGCATCGTGAGCCATAAAAAAGGCCAGATCCAGATATCCATACTCTTTCCAGCTCATCACCATAAATGCTTCACAGTCTGTCCCTTCAGCCTCACAGTACGCTGAATTAACTGCAACAACATCTATGGAGTTAATCCCCATGGACAGGATTAACTGTAAACCTCAGTACTCCCATCTGCATCCAGAGTTCCCTTCCCAGTCCATGCTTCTCCAGGCAACTTTTTCCAGTGCTTCCCCAGTGCCACCCCTCTGGAGACACACAGCCCACCCCACTCTTGCCAAACCCCCCTGTAACCCTCTTCTTCTGCACAGAGGACTTGCAGGGTGATCATTTTTGTTATCCACCCAATAATAACCCTTTGGTCATTTGCAGCATCCCTGGGCATGCAAAGAGCCAGGCTGCCAAAAATCCAAGTAACCGGGGCGGGGGGGGAGGACGACGACACATGACTTGTGGGAGCCATTTGGAGAACCTTGGAAATACTGCAGGAAAAGTCCCTTTTAATCCACAGATGGAGAGCAGTGAATGCCAAATGGATGGCAACAATTGCCAGGTTTTTAATGTCAAGTCAGTTTACAGACCAAGTGGTTAAATCATCATTACTGTCCAAACCCACTATGTCTTCTCTGTCAGTGATCTTGGGTTTGGGCACTACAAGTCAGAGCTTCATTTCTTTCCCATCCCAAGCTTGAAATCCTGCACTGTGAAACTAGGTGAGGGCCACCACAGACTCCCTTCCCCAGCCCCATTCAGGGTTTCAAAACAACAAAAAGAAAATTAAAAAGTGCAAGTACAGTCTCTGTGTTATTTCTGGCAGTCAATATTGCAAATTTAACAAAAATCTGGATGATAGAGTATTGCAGAAATAATACTGTATTTACAAGTCCAGGGTAAATACTTTTCCAAAGAGACTTTCTCTGAGTCCATGCTGAAAAAAAAAAAAAAAAAGCTGCAGTTTAGGCAGTGGCTTCAATTTAGCCTGAAATGCAAACCATACATACAGCTCTGCTTTGCCAGTCTGACATACTGACAGTACAGCACGTCTTCCCCAGGAATTAGGTCTGTTTCCCAGCAGGCAAGCTGCAGGCAAGCTACAGGCAAAACCCATAGAAAGGCTTAAGAGAGGTACTGCTTATTCCGGGATGCCAATAAGTACTGCTTATTCCGGGATGCCAATAAGGAAAAAATATATATCCTTGCTCATCAGAGGGACATACAGCCTTAGCTCCCAAAGGCACAGTGGAGAGCATGTGCAGCCTGGCCACTTGGGGATAAAACTTTCTAAGTGTGGTTGGGAGGGTTTAATCCATGACATTGTATTCCCAGGATGCTTGAACCTTGGCAGAATTTGAAGCAGAGAAGCCTGGTTTCAATTTATTTTCAAAGTGCATCAAATTGGCTTTGCTGATCTTGAAAGAAAATAAAAACAAACCCCAAACTTCATTATCCAAGAATACAAGAAACAGCACTAAAACTAGAAAGATGCCATGGAAATATATGGCCTTTAAAACTGGGTTTAATTCCTTTTTTCCTCTGGCATCCAACAGAGTCCTCCTGCCCCTGCACTGGCATCACCAGATCCCTCCAGCGGCAAATGCCATCATCCCAAAGACGTGTCCAAGGGAGCCAGGATGGCTCCGCTGTGGTCATGTTCCTCTCAGCTGCCTGCCTGCCCGAGGCTCCCAAGCTCAGAGGATTTTGCCAGAGGCCATCAGTGAGCAGGTTAAAAGCAGGTATACGCATTTAACTGGATGCACACTGTGCAGGGTAATTTTTGTGTGTACTTACCCTTCTAGCACCATGCTCGCTGCCTACCCGATGAACCACGAAACCACCCAGGCAGCAGGAGACAGAGCCTGCTGTGACCAATTTTAACAAAGAGTGCTTGAAAAGCAACTGGGAAACCTCCTCTGGCTGCCCACCACCTCTGAGAATGTCTCCAGAGCCTTGTACCCAACACGTGGTGTTCGCAGCAGCTCCCGGTGTGTTGGGGAGAGAGGCTGAGAGGGGGTATGTCAACCAGATTTGGGAGGGGAACAGCCCTTTTCTTTTGGTTTATTTATTTTCTGGCTTGTAAGGGCATGGCTCATGGGCTAAGCTCACCTGCTGAAAACGCTGTGGATCCATACCATGTTGAGGGCATGCAAGAAGACAAAACCCCCTCAACCCCCAGAGTGGTTCCAGGAGAGCCTGAGCAAAAGGAAATCCTTGGCAGCGTCCTTCACCCATCATTGAAGTGCTTAAGTGCCTTCCTATATCATCCTACTCAGGGAAGACAGACAGCTCACAGAATGGGAATTGACTAAAGACAGCTATTAAATGAGGACTGCCAGCCTTGAAGGTAGCCCCGGTTCAGAGTGGTTGCCAGGGGGGCAGGTCCACTGTACTCCCCCCAACATGGGTACGAGACCAGGTCCCACCACCACCCGCCTGCACCTGCATTGCCATGGGGCACAAAGAAAGGTCAGTCTTTCACGTGGCCTTGTGACCCATCAAAGTGGCCATAATTCCCAGCACACCTGCACCAGCTGTGTGTCTGGGGTTGCTTCCACTATGGATGAAGGTTTTTTTTCCTCCAAAATGCTCTTCAGGGCAGAAGGACTGTGACCCCACAGCATTTGGTCACGCTGAGGACACCCTGAAGGCCACCCTGCTCAGAGCCAGGGCAGGGATGCGGCGGGCAGGGAGGCGGGAGCGC
>NW_010122384.1:4379-15886 GCF_000699245.1 Pterocles gutturalis | reverse complement strand
CAAAGCCAGTCCCTGTGGAGATGGGAAGGGGGACCGTGCTCCCACAAACCGTATGTACAGCAAACGCTGGGTTGACTGAAGCCCAGAAGATGGAAACCTGATAAATTGTGACATGGTTCTGGGTCTTTCCCTGCAAAGTCAGCAAAGTCCTTGTAGCTGGCACACAAACCTTCCCACCAGCATGGCCAAAACCAAACCAGAAAATGACCAAGTTAAATTGCCTGGAGCAAAACTTTAAAACATGCTGTACTTGCTAAATTTTGGACAGCCTGCAAAGCTTCTGCCCCAAGGGGGTAATTTATGGCCTAATTGTGAGACAAGCATGCTTTGCACTGGCATAGGACAACACTCCAGCAGCAGCACAAAGGGATGAAATGTTGTTGATACCGGCCACTCTGAGCACTGACTTTAAAGGGTTGGGGGTCAACGTGCTTCCTTCAATTTCTAAAGTAATGTTGCCTTCACACTTCTTTCCAGTTATTGCTACACTCTTGGAGCAGTAAACAACAAAAACCTTGAAAGCCTTGAGCTCCATCCACAGCCTCTCTCTAGCAACAACCTGGTGTGCCTTCGACTCCGGGCCCGCATCAGCCCATTGAGCTTTTTGCTTCTCAGGAGTGTTTCCTGCTTGCTCCCCCCTAGCCAGACCCACCATTTCTGGTTTTGATAGGCCTCTCATGCTGGAGGTGCTTCTCTGCCCTGGCTCTTCTCACACACCCTGTCATCCAAAAGACTGTTCTGAACAAAATCTTCAGTCAGTGCTGGAAGCTGCTCTGTGTAATGAGAAAATCCCAGCACTTTTACTTAATAGTGTCATTCCCATTGCACTGGCTGGTCCCAGTTGAGTTACAGCCCAAAAAAGTACAGCTGAAACATGGGTTCGTAAAATCCCCAGGTGCTAGAAGAGCACCAAGGCCCTCAGCATCCCAAATGTCCTGTTCAGTATCTTTAGGGGGGGCCTGGGGCAGGGGATGGAGAACACCATGGAGGAGATGGATGGCCATCCCCTGCCTGGAGGACACCACACTACAGGGTGCAGCTGATGCAGCCAAGGGCAGGGCTGCTGCTTGGGGGGATCCAGAAAGGACATGCCACTTACTGGAAGTGGGATAGACTAAAGCCCTGCAGGGTACTGGCAGGGACTTGGTCTTTCTATGATGACACTGTCCTTACTACTAAATCATGTGAGACAAAGGAAAGATTCATAATTCTTCTCACTCCCACTGTGTAAACCTTTTGGCTTGGAGGAAGTTACTATTCAGCTCTGTGAGGGGTGGACAGGGTGCTTTTCATCTCGATGCTATGTACAGTGCAGCTCAGGACCTCTCCAGTTTAATCCCACAAGTCAACACAAGGCACCACCAAAATAGTCTCCGGGATGCCATACTTCTTTTGCTTAAAATAAGCAAACTAAAAGCTTTCATATGCCTCATCCTTCTCCTGCTTAAGTTCAGAGACAGAGCTTTTACTGCAGATTCTTGCAATTGTTTGGGCCTTCTGCTTCTTGGAGACACATCTCCTAAGAAATTGCTGGTTGTCTTTCAGGACATGTTGCCAAGAAGCATGGGTCTGCTGCCCTTAACATATCCAAATATCTCCATTACTTTTCCCCGCTAAAAGCTTTGTATTAAGTGATACTACCCTGCACCCAAACGAGCAGTGAGGATGTGGGCAGCCATGAATGCACAGCTGTCCTACCAGCATCACAGGACAAGGGAAGTCCTCATCGTCTGTCCTCTCAGCCTGCTTGTTCCTCTAACCCTCACACACATGTGAGAGCAGCACAACCTAGAAATCCTGGCAGGGACATCAAGGAGAGAGAGCAGCAGTTTTGGGTGACTGTTGATCCCCTCACTGCTGTGCAGGATCCCACCAGGTTTCCCTTTTCCCTCTCCCCTCTTCCCAGTTTCCTGGCCAGCCTGTTCCTCACAGCTCCGGAGGTTTTAAGAGCAGCTTTCCCATCTGCCTGCTGAAACAGCAAGAAGGGGGCCCCTTCCCCGGTGAAACAGATGTGGCTCGCCTGTGTGCAACATCTGTGCCTCATGCCCTGTTCATTTTGAACAGTCTTGCTTTTGTTCATGAGGGGTTGCACAGGGGATGCTTTGGAGGAGGGCAGCAGCCTGCGGCCCACAGGCTGGACTCCTTCCCTTTGAGTCCCGTGCACAGGCTGCCTCAAATGCCTGGGTTTCTTCCAGTGGAAAAAAAATGCACTTTGTTCCCTGTGGCATTCAGAAATTGACAGTCCTGCTCCTAAGCACTTCGTTCCCAGCCACAGCCAGTGGCTCATGCTAACAATTCCAGTGGGATTCCCAAACCTGGGGAAGTAAGAGCTGGAACCTGGGAGCCACCACAGATCCCCTACCTCACAGTCTCCCTCACCCCAGCAGCTTCTCTCGCTGTACCTCTGGGCCACTCACCAGCTTTGACTTGGCATCCCCAGCGCTGTTGCACTGCTCCGGCTCCTCTACGCATAACAGCAGCAAAGGGCAGAAGTGCTAGAAAGCCACGTCTTTTTTTTGCAACATGTTCTGGGCTGCATTTAATATGGGGAGGAATACATTAAAATAAAATGAAATTTAATTTCCTTCTTGCTCTTGATGAGTTTACCAATCCTGCTGATGAGTGTCTGAAAAGCTACTAAAACTCTTACACATTTTGGCACTCAGTCCCATTTTATTTAATTTACTGAGGGTCACATTTTTTCTATATTTTGCGGAGGGGGGATTTTGATTCAGTTATTTTCAGGTTTTGTTTCTAACCAGTGGACCAGCACTGGGGGACAGGAGTGATTGCTCTGTGCCTGACGGGGGCTCACAAAACCCGCCTCAGGGTGCTCACGAGGGGCAGTGCCAGATTCCCTTGTCCACATCTCAGCAGTTGTTGCCCAAGTCGGCCAGTTGGGTTTCCTCGATCTGGCTGTCAGTTTTTTTTTCCTTCTTGGAGAGCAAGAAGGCACATTTGTGGGATTCCAAAGAGGAGGGAGGAGGACAGCGGGGCCTTTCAGCCCTGCGGGCTTTCTTCAAAACAGGATTGTTCATACAAGCCCTGGCCTCAGTTGCAGAAGCGTAACACCATTTTTCTCCGTTTAAGCCATTACTTCTTAAAGAGAAAAAAAAAAGGGGAAGAAAGCTGCTCACTGCTTTGCTCCCAGTGCCGCCTATGTCCTGCAGACTCCATCCTGGGCAAAAGTGGCGGGCAGCTGCCCCCAGCCCGCTGCTCTTTCTCCCAGTGAACTCCCGGGGCGAGCGCACACAACAAACACAATACGAGCACTGGTGTGCCCAGCTCCCCAGAAAGGGACTTTTCCTGCAGAGCAAGGCAAATAATCTGCAGGCAGATTTGAGTTACTGAGTGTTTGAAACAGAAGGGGTAATTAAGGCATTTGGCATCTATGCCAGAGGATTAATAAAATGTAATGAATCCCTCTTATTTAGACTGCCTCATACTAGGTGAATGACAGAGCAGTTAAAAATTACTTGCTGGCAGATTTTGAAACCAGAAGAAAGAAGATGTTTCTGTAATGCAGTCATTCCTCAGCACTCACTACTCTGGCAGGTCGGGCGCATACAGTGGCCAGATCTGACAAGCAGGTGGCTGCGAGCATGCATGCCGAAATAGCTGTGAAGCTCACAGCTGGGATCTCTCTGGCTTGCTGCAAGTGGTCACCCTCCTGGTGATTTTGAAAGAAGTCAAAAATCATCTCGAGTATTTTGCTTAGGGTGTTGCTGCAAATGAAGCAACAAGATGATCAGTTTAGGGCACAGCCTGAATTTATTCCTCGTGACCATCACTGCCCTGCCTACAGGTGCCCAGAACAAACACAGATTACAGCTGAAATCAAAGCAATCAATACAGGAGCTCACAAAAGGGAAAGGACAGCAGAAGCAGACCTTCCCTTGCCCAGGCAAAACAGGAATCCTGGCAAAAACTGAATACCATGCTCTTGCAGGGAAGACCACACCAAGTACCTGGCACAGGCTGTATACTCTTTGAAAGGCTTCATAGTGAAGGCTCGTACACGAAAGAGTTACTCTGACGAAAGGCTGGTGCAGGGAGAGCTGCCTTGCCTTTTTCTTTGACAGGGAGGAGTTACCTCCAACCCCCAAATGGGTGACATGAGCCCCAGTCTTCTCTATTTTTCCTGCTGCTGAAGTTAATTAATTAAGAAACTCAAAACAGACTATGCAAACTGTAGGCTGGAAAGAATAAAGCACGACACCAGTGTCTCCCATACGCACACACACTCTTGGACACTGTGGTGAAGGCTGGCACAGCCCCACTACTCCCAGAGATGCTCGTCATCACCACACTCGAGGACATAAAAACATTTCAGTGACACCGGTTTCTGGCAGCAGCACCAGGCACCTCCTATGCTCCATCACACACATTCACAATCCCTGCCCGACACAAGCTTTGCAAGGGCTGAGGTGGTGAAGCAGAGACAGAGCCCCCCACCCCAGTGTGAACCCCCCGGTGTTATGTCCCCACTGTCCCCCGGTGGGATGGCAGTGGTGGGGAGAGGCAGGGGCCCCATCCCAGCTCAGCTGGCTCATGCTTGCTCAGATGAGTCTAGAAACCAGTTGCCAAGTCACGTCCCAAACTTGAGCACTAAAACTAGATGACATGAAAAATCACCTTAAGGTCTGGAACGTGCTGTGGATGTGGAGAAATCTGCTAACACTGGGAAAACACAACATTTCTCGGGGCAGGGAGAAGTTTTCCCTTGCTAAACTGGCCACTTTTGTGACTTTTCGATGAAAGTGCTGTGCTTTGTAGGGACCAAACGGAAAGCATGGAGGGGCTCTTTGTGCTCTCCGAGTCTATCTGTACTTCCTTGCATTCACTCCATGCTCTTCACCTGCCTGAAGCGATGCCACCTGGACTCTTAAAAGAGATGGGTTTTGGCTGAGGAAGCATAGTTGCTTCCCTGGCTGACAGCAGTGCCTTTCGCTACAGCAGCCCCAGGCACTGCCTTTACGGGGATCCATACAATCTGTTTTGTCCACCCCTAGAGCTATTAAGGACAGACACATGCCAGAACAGATCCATGCTCGCCATGCCCCAACCTGCCAAGGGGTCCCACTCAACTTGCCCCCACAATGGAGACAGCGGGACATGGCTTCACACCTTGTCCCATGGGGTTTGTGTCCCCGAGCAGACTCAATGTCGCTTCCTGCTGCCAGCTCTGCAAGGAAACCCATAAATCCTACCATGTCTTGCAGCACCCTCCGATGACCTCCTCCTCATGTGCTTCACTGCCGGCGGGCGACACGGCATGCAGTCACCTCCTGAGCTGGGTGCCAGCCGCCTGCAGCACTTCCATGGAACGCCAGGAATGCACACAAAATACAAGAATTCTTGAAAATGGCAATAATAATAAAAAAAATCCTCCAGCAACTCATCAGCCCGCCTCCTCTCCCCGAGCTGTTAACCACGGCTGGGGGCTGTCACCCCGGGGTGACCCTCCAGGCTCTCTACAATCCCTGCTGCCCAACTCTTCATTGCCAGGGGCTGACAGGTCCCTGCCACCATGCACCGGTGGGCACCTCCAGTTCCCCCTGGGACGGGAGGGCACCCTTCAACCTTCAGCTGCAAGTTTTCAAACTCTGCCTCATCCCAGACCCACCTCCCCGTGGAGAGGGGAGTGGAGAGGCTGGGAAGGGGGGAACAGGCATTTGAAGAGTCTCTTTTTCACAATAAAAGCCCTTCTTGCTCTTTTTTTTTTTTTTTTTTTTTTTTTTTTAAATACCACGGCCGATTTGAGCCAAGAGGCAGCGGTAAGTGCGGCTGAAGATACATGTGCTCTTCCCGAGCCCATCTACTCCCAGTGCCAGTGCCAGACAAGCAGAGGGACAGGCAGAGTCCCAAGGACCACACTGGCCCCTGAGCCGAGAGAGCAAACCACAGGTCTGCTCACAGGTGCCTAAGAAAATGCCCCTTGCAGGTTTTTATTAACATTGCCTTGCCTTTCAGTAACAGCCCAGCAAAGAGCTGTGCCACACCAGTGCCTGGAGTGGCTGCAGCCCAGGAGAAGATTTCTTACCCGCTTAAAAGGAGTTAATGCATTAAAACCATTTTTAGGATGCTCAGGTGCTTGGTTTTCTGAGGCACCCGGTGCAAGCAGTGCCCACAGGCAGCCAGGAGAGGGGTGACTCCAGTGGGCCGGGGGAAGGACACCCTCACACTTACCAGCACTGTGCGGCAGGTCTGCAGCACGATGAGCCCCACAGTGCCTGGCCAAGGCAGCTCTTGGGTGTACGGTGCACCCTGGACACCATTTCCTCAGACCTCTGGGAGAAGAGGGGCTGGAGGCATTGCTGTGGAAAGCGATGCATTTCACCAGCCCTCCATGGCCAAGCAGGGCATACAGGCAGCTGCCCCAGGCTGTAAGGCTTTTTTTTTTCCTTTGTATACTTTATAACTTTCCCCTTCCAGCCCTGGGCTATGGCCAAGCAAAACCCATCAGTACCTCAACGTGCCAGGAGATGCCATCACCTCTTCCAGCTCCACACTGGTTCCAGCCCCCACCAGCCTGGCTTGGGACAGGAGGAAACCCTCCGTATCAGGTGTGGGAGTTTCCAGCTCTCCAACATGTGCAACTGTCTCAGCCAGGAAACTGTAAATTAAACAGGACTGATCAGCATTATTCTTTACTGATATTTACTTTTGAAAAAGTCCAAAGAAGGTACACTACAAGTTATTGTGAAGGACACTGAAGACGATGGTCAAAAAAAAGAGAAGAGGATGAGGTTGTGGCAAACTGGGACAAGTGACTTGACCAAGGCAACATGAGAGGGCAGTGGCAGAGCCTATGGGGGGCATAATCCTGAGCCCTGCTCTAGCTCACTGACTGTGCGCGGTCCCACAGTGACATTTCAGGTGATCTGCACAAGCAATGATGGCAACATAATGGCTCTGCCCAGCGTGGGCTTCTGCTCATCCCCACACCTCCTTAGTTCATTGAGTGCATTTTATTTTTTCAGTGGTATGTTTCCCAACAACCTTTCATTGTTACTCAAAACTACAGCTAAGAAAAGAAATGAATCGCAGGTTATACACAAATGCAGTGAGTCTGATTTTGGCTTCAGCACACCACACCTCCACATCACCATTGGGTGGGAGAAAGGCGTACAGAAACCAACCCCTGAGCTCCCCCATTGCTGCTGCCGAGGTCATGACCCACCAGCTGTCCTGGGCACTGCAGAGTTGGACTGACATGTTACAACATTCTCCTTGAAAACAGTCCCCCAGGGCAGCTAACAACCTAATATTTCTAATATTATTAGGAATTAGCCTGAGCACAAAGAGGGACAGAGCCCGGGGATGCCAGACAGGTGGCAGCCAAATGCCAGAGGAGGAATCTGCAGGGCTCCCAAGTCACGACTTGTTGGTGGCACCTCATTTTGGAAACATTTGCTTTCATGTCTCTTTCTTAATTTTGAAATGATTCAATTTATATGCAGTTTTCTGTCAAAACAATTGCTGTCGGTGTAGTGGCATGGCGAGACTTGACTGGCAGGCAGAGCACTGGGGCCGGGCTCTCTGGATTGCCTCTCCCTACAAATAACTGCTTAAAATGCAGCCCTGACATTTGGGGAATTTGCCATCAGAAACAGGCATGGATGGCTGCTGTGGGAGGCAGACTTAAGGGATCAGTGGCCAGACTGCTGTGATAAATCCACCGAACCTCGAAACAAAGGCTCCCATCTCAGCATTTTCAAATTTCTATTTGATTCCTGCTCCCCTCCTTCCCCTGGAGAAGTTTTTTAATTATGTTCGCAGTGCAAAAATCAGATTAAAAATGCAGCAGGACCTAAGAACCAAGTGTGTTATGAACCCATTTCCTGAGGAGGCCCCGAAGCCCCCTCCACATCCATACATAGGGCCATGCCTGTGTCGTACCTAAGCTGGGTAGTCCCAAGCTCATCAGTGCGGCCCTGACCCCCATCAGCAGCATCCCTGCTACCTCATTCTGGAAAATCAGTGATTACCTGAATCGTGGAAACTGCTTTTCTTCTCTTTTTTCTTTTCAATCCCCTGACCAACTCTGCTCAGGTTCTCACACCCATCCCTACAGCTTGAAACAGCTTGTTCGCTCACACACAGATTTCCCCGAGGTTTCCCCGATTTTAGCTGGGGCTGGTCCTTCGATCAGACTGGTACCACCTCTGCAGGACAAGGTCACTGCTCCAAGAAACTCCCACATGGTGTAGGCAGCAAAGGCAGAGGAGAGCAGGGAGGTGGGACGGTACCAGCTTACAGGCAAAACACATGCCTCCAAAACAGTCACATCTCATACCAGGGTCTCAGACCAGATGACCTGTGATTTCCAATATCAAAGATCTCCTGAGCCCGCCCCCTCACACCTTGCACTTAGGCAAGAGGAAAAGCTGTTTTGCCCCCATTGCAAGGCGCAGGGCAGCAGCAGGGGGGCTCCCCTAGATTGTACAGGTAGTTTCTCAATTTGCTGGTTTCACCGGGCAGATCCAACTTAGCCAGGAGCAAGTAATTTGAAGTACAAGAGCTGAGACCTTTCCCTGAGGGAAGAGCAGTAGTGGGGCAGAGCCCAAGGAAACCGGTGGAGAGCAGAGAAGGCCATGGATGCTGGTGTGGACCTCTGTGCTCCCCAAAATGCCACCACTATAGACATTAGCAAAAGCTTCTGGTATAATCCTGCCTTCATTTCATAGACTGACTCGCCTTTCCCCTTTGCTTGTCCTCACAGAGAAATACCTGTTGCAGAAGGATGGAAATAGGCTGATTGGTTGTTTTTCTTCCCATAGATTATTTTTTTTTCTTTCCCTTTCTGTCTCAGTGGACCTGCATTCTGTCTCAGAAAAATGTCACAATTTCTCTTGGGACTTATGGACGGGCAGCAGAGAGGGGACGGATTTCAAGAGCTGAAAAGGAACAGAAAGCTATTCCACTTCTAAGAAACTAAAATTGAAGGGGTTTTTTTTCTCCCATTTAGAAAAGTGTGAGGCTCTAATGGGTTTGAGGGACTATGAATATGACTTTCCATATGTGGGAAGATATGTGCCAAGATAATTATAAGCTTGGATGGATTTCTGAGACCCAAACTCTACCCAGACAAATCATTGCCTATCAAACACTGGCTACAAATGAGCCACTCAGAAAAGCCTTCAAATTTATTTTCCTCCCCTCCCTGTTATGTCTTAAATCTGTTGGTAATGGGCCTTGACAGTTCACTAAGGAATAGGCTATAGAGGAGACCCTGATACTTCAGCTGTCCTTTGCAGCAGCTGTGAAAAAGATGGGAAATCAAGGCTATAGGAACTAAACAGAATGGGGATAGACCTGGGCTCTTGCTCAGAGCTGTGGGTCTGTGTCTGGTGCTGGGATCCAGAAGATGCTGAGAAGCAGAAGAGCTGCAAAATTGAGTTTTGCATCTGGTTTCAGAGTGTGACGCATTCCCATGCCCCACTTCCCCAGCCACTGTCTCTAAAAGGGACAAACCCCCAGTCCCTAATGTACAAGAAATGCCAGACATGGATGATTTCTTTCAGTGTGTGGGAACAGACTCTTCTCTCTCAGGTTTCTTCACTGTTCACATGGAAATAAGCCCACCCACCTCGCTTACGGAACACACTGAATGCGCTGATGAAGTTGCACATCCTCAAACCAATAATTAGAGTAAATTAATGCTCCCAGGATGCTTTTGTCACTGTTTGTCTGACTCAAGACAAAAGGCAGGGGGGGTCACATCCTGAAGGGAGAGAAATCCTTTATAAGCAGTGTTTAAGATGCCAGAGAAAACAGTAACATCTGCAGAGGAACCATACTGTTCCTTGAGCGCACAGGGTTTATGCCTCCCACAAATACCTATTGTATCCTCCTTGCTATCATGACTCAAATGCAAGTGTATGGAAGAAGGGACAAAGAGTTATTAAGTCCTTCAGAGGTGATTACTCATTTCTCTGGCTTACATTTTAAACAAACACTAGAAACTCTGGATTGCTTGTCAGACCACAGCATTGTTTTTGCAAGACATGAACTGGGATTGTTCAAATGAGCTAGGGTTTTCTTTTCATTTTTTAATTTCTCAGGGCTATTTTTAAAACTCTCCCATCTTTAGCCAGAAATATTTCTTACCGTCCATGTCCTGTGTCCAAGAGATTTACTGTGTTATCAGAGAAGCAACCGTTTCCTAGCCTGTTCTCCCAAGAAAAGGCAGCTTTTGCGATTGCTCTGCACCGCCGAGGGTTTGTCGGCCTCCATCTTCCACCAGCTTTTGGAAATGACAGAACTTCAGCCTTGTGTGAAAGCAGACAGTCGCTGAGAGTCTGCCTGTGTCGTGACAACCCAAGCCCATGGGAGAGAGTGAACCCACCAGGGAGGCACCACCTGGATGCCCTGTAGGGCTCAGCCTCCAGCCATGTGCCCATAGGACACCCATCCCCTGCATTCCCTCACCCTTGGTATAGCAACTTGAACACTGAGTTTCTACCTGCATCTCATCCTAAATATCTCTGTCCTCTTCAGAGTCCATCGTTCCCAAGGCAGGGACACCCACCGTCTCTACAGAAGCTTTATCTTTTCTCCCTTTCTCTTTCTCCTTTCTAGATACAAACCCCAGCATTCAGATGATTCAGAAACACCATTTTCTTAGACTGTCATCGTGTAAATCAAGGGATTCAGATCTCTGTTATTTACTATCCCACTAATCCTGCACCATCTGCTAACTTCACTAGCAAATAAATGCACGCGTGTGTCTGTGTATCCTTAACTCGGCCATTGTTTAAAAATATTGGATGTTGGATGAAGAACAATTCTACCCCACAGCATAAAAAAGCTTTAGCACTGATGTCTCACTTTGAGATCTGTTGTTGAGGCAGTTTCTCATCTAATATGTAAAGCCATCCCTCTAAATGATACCAATTTCAAAACCAAAATGGCATATGGTTCTGCGCCCATTGCCTTGGAGACACCCAAACACGCCCCACCAGCACAGATGCCATGGTCTCCTCCAGATGGTAATGACTTTGACCATGAAACCACATTAGCTGGCAATCATTACACTCTTTGCTCCTCACTCCTTCTTGATGAAGACTTTGTTTAGCCATCCGTCCGTGCTACCTCATTCACAGAAGGTGCCTAGGAAAAACCACAGACAAGCCTGGGAAAACTCCACTGGAAACTGTGCGTAGCATCACAGAAAATTAAAAAAAAAAAAAATCCTGAACAGTTGCAAAATTATTGCTCAAATTATTTGGGTTTAGAGCAGCTAGGAATTAGCATCAGTGGTTCGCTTGGCTCATTCCCTTGGCCTCCGGAGCAGGAGTTGTCCAAGCTCATCTCACCCGGGAGGTGCTTTGGGGAAGGCAAGGAGCAGCAGCAGGGCTCTTCAGGGGACAGTCCACCTCCTCCCCGTCTGCTCTTGTACCTCGCAGGCAGAGCCAGGATGAAAGCAGGTTTTCCTGCGCCATCTGCAGCCCCATGCATGGCTTAGAACTGCAGCCATACAACTTTTAGGAAGCCTGACAGGG